>NC_030813.1:47250780-47552896 GCF_001704415.2 Capra hircus
TTCTCTCCAACATTTGTTATTTAGAAACTTTGATGATAGCCATTCTGACAGGTGTGAGGTGATATCTCATTTCTCTTTTGACTTGTATTTCTGTAATACAAACTACTATGTATTAAATATAAAAGCAACAAAGATATATTATATAGCTCAGGGATTTATAGCCATTATCTTATAATAACTTTTAATGGAGCATAATCTGTAAAAACACTGAACCACTATGCTTTATACCTGAAACTAATATGGTATTATAAATAAAATCTTCCTTAATAAAAAGTAAATAATTAAAGGAGCATGTGCTGCTCATCCAGTGTTAACACCTGCCCTCTTAAAATGCAAGAACATCTGTAATAGTCCTTGGCATCTTGTTTTGTTTTATTGATTTTCAACAGGACTTCAAATGAAACAAAGATGATTGACAACATTAACAAAAATGTTTTTTTGTTGAGAAGCATGATATAGTTAATGTCAGAGATATGATAAGTTGGACTTTCATTTAGAGTTGACATGAATAGCCCAGTGATAAATGAAACCATGTTATGGTAGCATCTCTACCGATGGTTAGAAGTCAGCACCAGGAATAGCAAAGGACTGGAACAACAGAGACAGTTAAGAAAAATCCATCATCTACCACCAAGGTTTTCATCTATAAATAATACTTGGCTTAACACATGCCATGTGCTGAGAATTCTGGTAGCTTTAAGGTTTATAAAGCTAAGCAAACTTATATCAAGAAATTTAAAATGGGTATTTTCTCCATTTTTGAAAGATATTTTCGCTATTTTTGATGGGACCTGGAAAAAGAGGAGACTCTGGGTCATAGGACCAAGCAGATATAATGGTGACTGAAGCAGCAGCAGCAGGTAGGATCACTGTTTGGCAGCTTTGGCAGGTTCCTATTGGCGAACTGCAGTGTACTCTCTTAGGATTTTAGACTGCAATTCTACTATCCTCTACAAATACTTCCCTTTTGAGAAACAGTTCTTAGCCTGCTACTGGGCCTTAGTAGCAGAGAAGGCAATGGCAACCCACTCCAGTACTATTGCCTGGAAAATCCCATGGATGGAGGAGCCTGGTAGGCTGCAGTCCATGGGGTCGAGAAGAGTCGGACAGGACTGAGCGGCTTCACTTTCACTTTTCACCTTCATGCATTGGAGAAGGAAATGGCAACCCACTCCAGTGTTCTTGCCTTCAGAATCCCAGGGACAGGGGAGCCTAGTGGGCTGCCGTCTATGGGGTCGCACAGAGTCAGACACGACTGAAGCGACTTAGCAGCAGCAGCAGCAGGGCCTTAGTAGAGACTGGACTCTTAACTCATCAAGTTACTGTTTGACCTGAGTTTCTCATCATTAACCAGGTATTATCTGAACCACCAAGCTATAAAATTACTTGTGCAAAACAACACTTCATCAATCAATTGGAAGTGATATATATCAAAGGAAAGCCTGGTGTGTTGCAGTCTGTGGGGTTACAAAGAGTTGGACATGATTTAGCAACTGGACCACAACAACAACAACAATATATGTTATTGGGTCCAAGCAGGCCCTAAGGCGCAAGTTAGTTAAGTGAAGAAGTGGGCCAAGTCCCTGTGGTTCCCACTCCTGTTACACTGTCTTCTCTCTCTCAGCTCACACCTTGGTATCATGAGGAATTCCCTACAATCAGTTGACAGAGGAGGAGAACACATGGGTCTGCTTTACAGATGCTTCTCCATGGCAGGCCAGAGAAGGCAAAGGCAACCCACTCCAGTACTCGTGCCTGGAAAATCCCATGGACAATGGATGGAGGAGCCTGGTAGGCTGCAGTCCATGGGGTTGCTAAGTGTCGGACACGACTGAGCAACTTCTCTTTCACTTTTCACTTTCATGCACTGGAGAAGGAAATGGCAACCCACTCCAGTGTTCTTGCCTGGAGAATCCCAGTGACGGGGGAGCCTGGTGGGCTGCCATCTATGGGGTCGCACAGAGTCGGACACGACTGAAGCGACTTAGCAGCAGCAGCAGCAGCAGCTCCATGGCAGACAGGCACCACCTGAAAGTGGATGGCTGTAACACTATAGCCCCTTTCTGGGACATCCCTGAAAGGCAATTGTCAAGGGAAATCCTTCCAGTGAGAAGAACTGCGATCAGTGCACCTGTTTATTCATTTTGCTTGGAAGAGAAAAAAGTCAGAAGTGTAGTTATATAACAGTTTAAGGGCTGTGACTAATTATCTGGCTGGATGGTCAGGGATTTGGAAGAAAAATGATTGGAAAATTGGTTTCAAGGAAATTTGTGGAAGAAGTTTTCTGCATAGACCTCTATGAATGGAAAAAAAAAATTGAATATATTTTTGTTTCATGTGAATGGTCACCACAGGGTTATCTCAGCAGAGGAAGATTTTGACAATCAAATGGATAGGATGACCTGTCTTATGGATACCAATAAGCCTTTCCCTAGCCTTTTCTATCATCACACAATGGGCTCATAAACAAAGTAGCCATGGTTACAAGAATGGAATTTTTGTACAGGCTGAGCAACGTGGACTTCCACCCACTAAAGCCAGTCTGGCTAATGACATTGCTGAGTGCCCAGTCTGCCAGCAGTGGAAAGCAACACTGAGTCCCTGATATGGCACCATTGCCCAGGTGATCAGCCAGCAGGTTGATTACAGTGGTCTGTTTCCATCATTTCCATCATGGAAGGGGCAACATTTTGCTCTCACTGGATAAGACACTTATTCTGGATACAGATTTACCTTTTTCTGTAAACAATGCTTCTGCTAAAACATTCCTAGACTTAGAGAATGCATTATCCTGCATCATAGTATGTCAAGGAATTCTGATCAAATAATTCACTTCACAGTAAATGAAGTGCAGCAATGAGCCCATAGTCATGAAATTCACTTGTCTTACTAAATTCCCCATTTTCCTGAAATAAACTGGTTTGTAAAATTGTAGAATGGCCTTTTGAAGACTCAGATACAGTTCCAACTAAGTGATAATATTTCCCAGGGCTAGGCAAGTTTTAGAAGGAACCTGAATCATTGCCCAACACATGGTTCAGTTTCTTTCACAGCTATGATTCATGAGACCAGGAATCAAGTGGTGGAAATAAGAGTGGCGCCACTCACCTCTAGCTACCCACTAGCAAAATATTTGCTTCCCATTCCCACGATCTCATGTTCTGTCTCATGTTCTGGCCTAGAAGTCTCAGATCCAAAAGAAAGAATGCTTCCACCAGGAGACACAGTCTATTGAAATAAAAAGTGAGACAGTTATCCAGTCAATTTGGAATCTTCATACTTCTGAATTAACAGCCAAAGAAGGGAGATGCATTTCTACCTGGGGTGAATAGTTTTGACACCCAAGGAGAAACTGGACTTCTCTTCTACAAAGGAGACAAGGAAGGGTACTTCTGGAATGAAGGAGATCCCTTAGGGTTTCTCTTAATACTACTATTCTCTATGATTAAAGTCAATGCAGATCTACAACTTAGTCCAAATATGCCTAATGATGCCCAAACTATGCAGAAATGAGATTTTGTGACATTCAACTAGGTAAAGAACGTTGACAAGCTGAAATGCTTGCTGGGGATAAAGAGAATACAGAATAGTTAATGAAAGAAAGTCGTTATGAATACTAGCTATAAGCATGTGATCAGTTCCAGAACCAAGCACTCTAATTGTCATGAGTATTTCCTTACTAATGAACGTTTGTGCTTATGTGTATTTATATGTACATCTATTAAGCGAATACCTTTGTTTTCTTCCTTCTATTATTTGCTTATCATGTAACATAAGATGTACTAATTTTGCAGCATCATTCTTCAGTTACGAGATATCAAAAATAAAGTTAAATATCCTTCTAAAGGCTAAACAGGGACTTTAGCTCCTCATCTGGGGAGATAATAACCTATTCAGGATTCCCTGGTGGCTAGACAGAAAATTCGCCTGCAATGCAGGAGACTTGGGTTCGATCCCTGCGTTGGGAAGATCCCCTGAAGGAGGGCATGGTGACCCACTCCAGTATTCTTGCCTGGAGAACCCTCATGGACAGAGGAGCCTGGTGGTCTACAGTCCATGGGATTGCAGAGTTGGACACAACTGAGTGACTAATCACAGCATACAGTCTTGGTTGTTCACAGGATCAGTGCAGTTCAGTTCAGTTCCTCAGTTGTGTCTGATTCTTTGCGACCCCATGAATCGCAGCACACCAGGCCTCCCTGTCCATCACCATCTCCTGGAGTTCACTCAGACTCACGTCCATTGAGTCAGTGATGCCATCCAGCCATCTCATCCTCGGTCGTCCCCTTCTCCTCCTGCCCCCAATCCCTCCCAGCATCGAAGTCTTTTCCAATGAGTCAACTCTTTGCATGAGGTGGTCAAAGTACTGGAGTTTCAGCTTTAGCATCATTCCCTCCAAAGAAATCCCAGGGCTGATCTCCTTCAGAATGGACTGGTTGGATCTCCTTGCAGTCCAAGGGACTCTCAAGAGTCTTCTCCAACACCACAGTTCAAACCCATTAATTCTTTGGTGCTCAGCCTTCTTCACAGTCCAACTCTCACATCCATACATGACCACTGGAAAAACCATAGCCTTGACTAGACGGACCTTAGTCGGCAAAGTAATGTCTCTGCTTTTGAATATGCTGTCTAGGTTGGTCATAACTTTTCTTCCAAGGAGTAAGCGTCTTTTAATTTCATGGCTGCAGTCACCATCTGCAGTGATTTTGGAGCCCCAAAAAATAAAGTCTGACTCTGTTTCCACTGTTTCCCTATCTATTTCCCATGAAGTGATGGGACCAGATGTCATGATCTTTGTTTTCTGAATGTTGAGCTTTAAGCCAACTTTTTCACTCTCCACTTTCACTTTCATCAAGAGGCTTTTTAGTTCCTCTTCACTTTCTGCCATTAGGGTGGTGTCATCTCCATATCTGAGGTTATTGATATTTCTCCCAGCAATCTTGATTCCAGCTTGTGTTTCTTCCAGCCCAGCATTTCTCATGATGTACCCTGCATAGAAGTTAAATAAGCAGGGTGACAATACACAGCCTTGACGTACTCCTTTTCCTATTTGGAACCAGTCTGTTGTTCCATGTCCAGTTCTAACTGTTGCTCCCTGACCTGCATACAGATTTCTCAAGAGGCAGGTCAGGTGGTCTGGTATTTCCATCTCTTTCAGAATTTTCCACAGTTTATTGTGATCCACACAGTCAAAGGCTTTGGCATAGTCAATAAAGCAGAAATAGATGCTTTTCTGGAACTCTCTTGCATTTTCCATGATCCAACAGATGTTGGCAATTTGATCTCTGGTTCCTCTGCCTTTTCTAAAACCAGCTTGAACATCAGGAACTTCACGGTTCACGTATTGCTGAAGCCTGGCTTGGAGAATTTTGAACATTACTTATTAGGCAGAATTGTGACCCTTGTTATTGTGTTTATTTGAGGATTCAGTGTGGTTGAAGGAGAAGTCTATGGGAACCAAGTTGACAAGAGGTGGACTTGAGAAGGCTAATTTTTATTTGTTAACTTGGCTAGTCCACAGGGTGCTCAGATATTTAGTCAAACATTCTGAACATTTCGGTGAGGTTAGTCTTTGATGAAATTAATATTTAAATCAGTAGACTGAGCAATGCACATTGCCCTTCCTAACATGGGGGGGCCTCTTCCTCAGTTGAAATCCCATTTAGAAAAAAATGCTGATCCTCTCATGAATAAGAGATAATTCCTCTAGCCTAACTGCCTTTGATGGAGAAGGCAACGGCAACCCACTCCAGTAGTACTCTTGCCTGGAAAATCCCATGGACAGAGGAGTCTGGTAGGCTGCAGTCCATGGGGTTGCTAAGAGTCGGACAGGACTGAGCGACTTCACTTTCACTTTTCACTTTCATGCATTGGAGAAGGAAATGGCAACCCACTCCAGTGTTCTTGCCTGGAGAATCTCAGGGACAGGGGAGCCTGATGGGCTGCCCTCTATGGGGTAGCACAGGGTCAGACACAACTGAAGTGACTCAGCAGCAGCAGCAACTGCCTTTGAACTGGGACATTGGACTTTTCCTGCTTTCAAACTTGAACTGAAATATCAGCTCTTCCTGGATCTAGAGGCTGCTTGTCTTTGGATTAGGATTACATCATTTCCTCTCCTGGGTTTCCAGCTTGCAGTCACCTGCAGGTATTAGTATTTTTCATCTTCCATAATTGCAAGACCTAATTCCTTATAAAAAATCTCTCTCTCTGTATATACATATACGTTCTATGAGTTCTGTTTCTCTGTAGAACCATGACTAATACAGCCAGACATCTTGTGCAAGAAAATAGACACTGGAGCAAATAGATTTTATGCCTTGAAATGAGCATGCCTTTTCTTCTTCTAAGCCTTTAGTTGTGGGAGTATGAGTCACCTCAGAAGTTAATCAGTACTTGAGTTGTTTTGTTGATCAGCATTTGGGTTGTTTAGTTGATCCGCATATGGGTTATTTTGTTGTTATGGTTTCCCTCAGTGCATTACAGTTATCAGATTCCCTTATTTTCTGAGTGGTGGCTGGATTCCAGAGGATTTTCCTCAATGTTGGGTCTGTCCTCATCTTTAAGTCTCCCCTTATTGCTGCACCTTTTCTTATGTTCTTGTGACACTCCCTGTGTGATTCCTTTGCTGTTTGATACTCAATGCTTTTAGCCTCTTGTTGAGGCTTGTGGAACTTTATTGCTTGCTGTAATGAAGCCCCAGTCTTGGGAAGGCACAGTATCCTTGGATCTTGGGGATGTGATCAGGTCAGTGCTCCTGTGCCTTCCCTGTTTATAGTTCTGAATTATTTGTCCCTCTTCCTGGCATTGCAGCTTTTTGGGTTTTTTTTTTTTTTTCCTTGTTCTTTTCCTATTGCCATGTGTCTTCTATATTTTATTAAAATTCAGCTTGTAGATTAGAACAGTTCCTTCTTCGTTCATTTTTCTCTTCTTATCACATGTAGCTAAGAGTGGCTGATTAACACTTTTAACTGCCTGCTTGGCAATATTCTCAGCCAAATCTGTAGCTTCTTTAGGTACATATTCTTTCTTCCAGATTACTACAGGTGACAGTTTGACAATTGTTTTTCTACCGCATAAGAGAGACCATCTTGTTTCTATCCTGTTACAAAAATTTTTTAAACCATTTTTAATCTTTTTAATAACTCTGTTAAAAGTTTCCTTGTTGCTTTTTCGGCCTTCACCTATCTACTGGTTCTAAAGCCAATGCCACCTGTATTAGAGCTTAGTTACAGAAGCATCCTATTTCTAGGTATAAATTGCTGTTATCAGTTAAATTTTACTACCTGATAAATAACCACAAAACCTGGCAGCTTGAAACAATAGCTATTTGCTCACAAATCCATGGATCTTGGCCTGGGCTCCACTGGGATAGCTCATGTCTGTTCCACACTATGCACCTTGGCCGGCTTGTAGGTCTGGGACCTCAGCAGGGATGGCTGTGATGTCTATAATGTCAGGAATTACTGGGCTTTCCTAACTAGAGCCTGGATTGGGCTTTCTCTCATGTTGGAAGCATTCTATTAGTCAAAGCAATTTGCAAGCATGGGTGAAGGGACAGACTCCATCTACAGGTAGGAGGAATGTCAAAATTTCATGGAAAAGTAATGTTCAGATGTGAACAGAGAAATTTTGTAGACAATTCCACAATTTATCAGAGATTTGTAACTGGTGAAGTGAAGTGACATCGCTCAGTCGGGTCCGACTCTTTGCGACCCCATGGACTGTAGCCTATTAGGTTCCTCCGTCCATGGGATTTTCCAGGCAAGAGTGCTGGAGTGGATTGCCATTTTCTTCTCTAGGGGATCTTCCTGACCCAGGAATCGAACCCGGGTCTCCCGCATTGCAGGCAGACACTTTATCATCTGAGCCACCAGATGGAGGAATTTTAAGAGGGAGGCTTTTTCTAGATTTTCCAGTAGTCATGTACAGATATGAGAGTTGGACCAGAAAGAAGCCTGAGCATGGAAGAATTGATGCTTTTGAACTGTGGTGTTGGAAAAGATTCTTGAGAGTCCCTTGGACAGCAAGGAAATCAAACCAGTCAATTCTAAAGGAAATCAACCCTGAATATTCATAGGAGCGACTGATGTTTTTTTTTTTTGTTTGTTTGTTTCGTTTGTTTGTTTTTTTAAGAAGGGACTTTTTTTTATAATAATGGAAGAAATGTGAATATTCTTAAAGATCCAAGGACTCATCAGAGTTACAAGGTTTCGGCAATAGTGTAGATAACTATTAGAATAAGTTTCCGGAGGTGACTGTGGAAAATGGAATCCAAAACACAGAAATGATGATTCCCTTTATACAAAGGGAAGAGACTACTTATATGAGTCAGAAGGGAAGAAACAATGATATATGTGCATACAACTACAGTTGGATGCGAAATTGATACTTAAGTATTTCTCCCCTGAGTGGGATTGACTTTCCTGATGGGGTAAATGGCAATATAATTTGCTGATAGTTATGGAAACAGTGACTTGAAGATGTTAAACAAACCAAACTTTGAGGGCTTGGCAACCTACTCCAGTATTCTTGCCTGGACATACCATGGACAGAGGAGCCTGGTGGACTGCAGTCCATGGGACCACAGAGTCAGACAGGACTGAACATGAGCACATTCAGATGATCTGGCAAGCATACTTTTGATTATGTTTTCAACGGATTAAATACATTTATTTAAAAAACCATTTTCCATTTTCATGGATCTCCTTGATGCAAGGTAACATGTTGAGTGAGTCTCACTTCTGAAGGACAGGGATTCTGAACTTCCCTTGAATGATTTTAGCACTTGGGTGTATTTGTTCATTCTCTACTTCAGTTTTATCATATGAAATGGAAGAATGAGCCAAAGGCCATCATAACTTGAAAGACCTTCATTAAGATAACAGTGCAATATCGCACAATGCTTATACAATCATTCAAAAGGCTTGTTAACTCAGGTGGAGCCAAAGGATTTGTCCTCAAGATGGGAATTCAGAACCACAGCTGAGATCTGGCAAATAAAAGTGCATTTTATAAAAGCCAGGAGGGAGACTTTTCTCATAAATATTTACATAGAGATCTCAGGTGGCCACAAATCTCTAAATGTCAAATACTAATGGCTATGTGGGCTTTTATTTCTTACCATCAAAATAATCAACTTTCCATACTATATGATTTCAAAGGGAATTTTGAAAATGAAATGAATAAAGTAGCAAATTCAACATTAGGAACTAGGGTAGCTGTTTAGTGTTTTGATATTTATGAAAGGAATTGCTCTGTTTACTTAGCTTGTAAAGCTTATGTTTCTAGGAGTTCTCAATTTTGGTCTTGTTTTGTTTCCCAAAAAGACCTTTTTATTTTTTTATCAAAGAAAGAATGTTTTTAATAAAGATGATTTTGTGCCTCAAAAACATGTTGATGCAAATAGGTTGCCAACTTTGAGCCTAAAGATTACCTTTGAGGGTAAAACTCACCACATAATTTTTTTCCTCATTCATCTTGAGACCCAGTGCCCCAATTTTAACATTGAGAAAGCCATCTTGTTACTTTTAATAATGGACAGAATAATAACAAAAGTCTCTGTTTTATGAGTGGTTGAAGGATCAGTTGAAACTAAAGTGTAGAGATATTGGAAAGATATTGATTTTTTTAGTGTTAATTGACATACTTTTATTCAACTATCATTTTTGAATTGTTATACTCTAGGGATGGGCAGATGAAAAGAATGTAGCCCCTGTGTTCTAGGAGCATTCTATTGGGGGCAAAACCATTGATTATTTTCCCACTTTGCATAACTGATAGTTAAAATGTCATATACACAGAATCTTTGCCATGTATTCTTTTAACATGAACAAACATTAAATTACTCAATAGTTCATCACCAGAGGTCTCTGAATTGCCTTCAGAGAAGTTCCTATCATTATTCAATTCAAAGCATGCTCATCTCCTTTAGAAAAATAGCAAAGTTTTAAAATAGACCAATCATTGTTGTTGTTTAGTTGCTCAGCCTTGTCCAACCCTTTTGCTATCCCATGGATTGTAGCCCACCAGGCTCCTCTGTCCATGGGATTTCCCAGGCAAGAAATACTGGAGTGGGTTGCCATTCCTTCCTCTGGGGGATCTTCCTGACTCAGGGATTGAACCCACATCTCCTGCTTGGCAGGCAGGTTCTTTACCACTGAGCCACCTGGGAAGCAAAGTAGACCAACAGGAGTGACCTTTCTCACCCTTTCCTGTCTGACCTCGTCTTCTACCACTCTCCTCCTGGCTCTTTCTACTGCAGCCACACTAGCCCTAGAATGCAGCAGTTAGTCTTTGTTCTATTTTTCTTCATTGACATTCGTTCATGAAAATCTGTTTTCTTGGATATGTACATGGCTGGCTCCCTGGTAAGGCTGATCCTGACTCCACTAAGCACCCTCTGCTCTTACCTTCTGTTACTTCTTAGGGTTTCTCTGACTTATTTTACTTCTTTGTGTGTGATGCACGAAACTCACATTTGGCCAAATGTCCTTATGTTTAAGGTGGTGATTGGCTAAAGCTGAGTTCCGCTATTATAGAAAATTAACTCTGAATTCTATGTAGATATTATTTATTGTTTGACATTTTATTAATAAAAATATGGATACCAGTTTTATAAATCTCAATACCTTACCAAATTTAAACACCTTCTCAGCCTTACCAGGTACTAGATTGTTCAGGAGATACCATGTTGTATCTTTGTGATGCTTAATAGATGCTCACCTCCAAAGACTAGGATTTTTTTTTTCTAGCTAGGATCACATAAGGTGATTGTGCTGGTGATATTCTCAGTAAGTTTTTCATTCCATGAGAAAATAGGTAACATTTTATTTTTAGCTCCTAGATCAGAATACTTTATCTATGCTGATGAAACAATTCCAATAATTATAACTTTTATCCTGCTAGATAAAAGATGCTTACTAAATACTTTCAGAAACAAATTTGTGGTAGCTGTCTCACTTACCATACTTTATTTCTGATATTGTTCTTCTACCCAATACCTTAATCAAACTGCTATTTTGCTTATACATCACAAGAAAACATGGGTCTGGACATACAGAAATGGAGTGAAAACATGGTTTGAAGATAACTAAATTCTCTCTCAGTTTCTATTGGTTCTCAGCTTTCATTACAAGGACACTAAAATTTTAGTACCTGCTCTGGTGGTGTAGAGTGCTATAGAAATTATTAGGTGAGAAATACATACACTATCAAGTTTTATCAATTTTATTTGTAGTTTCCAGCAAATAACTGTTTTCTCTGAAAACAGAAGTCCATCCACTTCAGTATTATATATGAAGTACAGCATAAGACATTCTTTTGCTCCAGAATCTGCTTTTAAGCATAAAATTGCTTCTATTCTGCTCTATTAGAACTTACTATGTAAGCACCTATCAAGACACTGGCAAAGTCTGTTGTGTGTTGGATTTTTGTCTTTGGCTGAAAAGGAATGCGGCCAACCGTCTCTTTGATATTGCACAGGGCTAGACATCACTTTGCGACAAAGGTCCATAGAATCAAAGTTATGGTTTTTCCAGTAGTCGTGTACAGATGTGAGAGTTAGGCAGTAAAGAAGGCTGAGTGTTGAAGAATTGATGCTTCCAAACTGTGGTGCTGGAGAAGACTCTTGAGAGTCCCTTGGGCAGTATGGAGATCAAACCAGTCAATCCTAAAGGAAATCAACCCTGGATAATCACTGGAAGGACTGATACTAAAGCTGAAGCTCCAATACTTTGGTCACCCAATGCGAAGAGCTGACTCATTGGAAGAGACCCTGATGCTGGGAAAGACTGAGGGCAAGAGGAGAAAGGGGTGACAGAGAATGAGATGGTTGGATGGTATCACTGACTCAGTGGACATGAGTCTGAGCATACTCCAGGAGATGGTGAAGGACAGGGAAGCCTGGTGTGCTGCAGTCCATGGGGTTGCAAAGAGTCAGGCATGGAATTTTAATGAACAACAAGAATCACTTAATGAGCACTCAGCTGAAGGCTTTCTTCTATCAACATCAGGATGTTGTTATCTGTATGGAACTCAGATATCCCTTGGCCAGCTGACAAAATAAAATGCATTGTTGAATTCATCATTAATCCATATGCTGTCAGACATTTTCTGAAAAATCATCTGTTGTTTCTGCATCTCCAGACACCTGATTGACCAGATTGAAAGAAATGCATTTAATATTTCCACAGACTTTTGTGTGTATAGAAAAGCAAAATAAAGAGAGAAAAAATGATGCTGATAACTTGTTCTCCAAAAGGAATTTTGAACCTAAGATTAATGTTTTGTGAAATCTCCAAAATTCTTTTCCAAGGACTAAAAACTTTGCAGTTTGTGCTAATCAAATACATAGAAATTTTTTACACTATTTTAGCATCCATAATGTCAAAATGTTAAAAGAATTTTCTTCTAAAAGCATTTTTGGAATGTCTTATTTGACTAGTGAGAACAAGTTGTGATTTTTTTATATCTTGGATGTGAATGTGGATGGGCTCAGTTGTGTATGACTCTTTGTAGCCCCATGGACTGTAGTCTGCCAGTCTCCTCTGTTCATGGAATTTTCTAGGCAAGAATACTCGAGTGGGTTACCAGTTCCTATTCAAGAGGGTCTTCCTGATTCAGGGATCCAACCAATTTCTCTTGAGTGTCCTGCAATGGTAGCCAGATTCTTTATGAACTAGCACCCACCTGGGAAGTTCTTTTTATACCTTATCTTTCTTTTATTTTTATACCTTATCTTTCTTTTATTTTTATATTTGGAATAATGTGTACTCAAAAAGGATTTGTTTTTCATGCTGCTGTATGTGATTTTGATGTCTATACTCAAGAAATTTTGAACTGGCAGATCAATCATCTGTTTTTAGAGATTCTTTCAAATGTTGAAGAATATCAAAATAAAATATATTCTTGAAAACTAATGGCAAATGGGATTAAATAATTAAAAGTGGAATACTATTTTCAAAGGTTATTATTTAATTTTAGGAAAACTTTTAATATTAGAATTCTTCCTTTTATTATTTAATCCTAATATACTGTTGACTCAAACTGGATATATTGATGGTGTTATTTTTAAAGTTTTATAACTAATACACTCTTCCAAGTTTGCTCTATTAACATGATGGCTTCAGACTTGCTTTCATCCTAGCATGAGTATAGCAGAGTATCAATTTAATCTTTTCCAAAAATTCACAGATTTTGCAATAGATTTAAAAGATGGAGAAAGTTAAAATGAAGATGAAAATAGCTTTGGACCATTTAGATAAGGCAGCTGTCATTATAATTGAAGTCAAGGATGAAAAATATACTTTACTAAATTTAGCTCTGAACTTACTGTTCATAGAAATAGAAATAGATCTCACATAATTCTCATTGATTATTAATTGGAAATATACAAAGTTTCTATAGGTTTTTCTCTCTCAAAATCCTTCCTTGAGTTATTTCATCAACTATAAAGAACAGCCCATTCACTCTGATATTTTGTTTCTCCTTAAAAATTTGTTTTTAAATCTTTTATTCTGACAATCTTCCCAGTATTCATGCAAAATAATATAGAGTCTAAGTGAGAAGAAGGAAGAGTCCTTCTAAAAGTAGCACTCCAAATAGGTCACATCTATAAACATCAGACATTTTTTACGTTTGGTGGTTTAGTCACTAAGTTGTGTCCGACTCTTGGGGCCCCATGGACTGTAGCTCACCATGCTCCTCTGTCCATGGGATTCTCCAGGCAAGAATACTGGAGTTGGTTGCCATTTCCTTCTCCAGGGGATCTTCCCGACCCAGGAATCAAATTCGGGTCTCCTACATTGCAGGCAGATTCTTTACTGACTGAGCTATGAGGAAACCCAGCAAAACTAAACGTTGTACATTTGAATACTGGTACTGATGGTTTTGTCTTTACAAACTTTGTTGTATCATTTGACTTCTTTAAAATATAATTTCCACTTGAAAGATTATGCTAATGATATGTACCTTAAAGTTTTGTTCTAAAGATTATAACATAGCAAGCTACTTAAAAAATACTTCGTGAATCAATAAAATCTTGAAAAATGTATGTAAAAATTTTAGTACACAATTTTCAGCAATGATCATTTCCGGCTAAGACAAATTTTTAAATGTTTAGGACAATATATTGACCTGTTGCACTAATAGAAATTGCACTCTGTGGAAGAATGGGCTTCAAAATAGTTTTATTTAGTTTTCTTTTCTTAAAGATATCTTACCATTGGAACTATATACTTAACAGAGGGCCACCCTGTGATCCTGAATCATAAACACTGCAGTACTGAGGAATCAAATAGCTTCCTTAGTTTGTTTTGCCATTTTCTTTAACTGCTTGAGTGATATCAAAATATCTTTCTCCCATAGACTATTTAGTAAAAAGAGTTGATGGAATATCAGAGAGAAACTGTGTGAAAACACTCATAGTTCAGTTCAGTTCAGTTCAGTTCAGTTACTCAGTCGTGTCCGACTCTTTGCGACCCCATGAATCGCAGCACGCCAGGCCTCCCCGTCCATCACCAACTCCCGGAGTTCACTCAGACTCACGTCCATCGAGTCAGTGATGCCATCCAGCCATCTCATCCTCGGTCATCCCCTTCTCCTCCTGCCCCCAATCCCTCCCAGCATCAGAGTCTTTTCCAATGAGTCAATTCTTCGCATGAGGTGGCCAAAGTACTGGAGTTTCAGCTTTAGCATCATTCCCTCCAAAGAAATCCCAGGGCTGATCTCCTTCAGAATGGACTGGTTGGACATCCTTGCAGTCCAAGGGACTCTCAAGAGTCTTCTCCAACACCACAGTTCAAAAGCATCAATTCTTTGGCGCTCAGCCTTCTTCCCAGTCCAACTCTCACATCCATACATGACCACTGAAAAAACCATAACCTTGAACATTCATAAGCCACCCATAAATGCAGTTCTTCAAACTTTGTTTTCTATGCTGTTTTGCAGGCTCCAAACACTATAGTGCTTTTTTTTTTTCTTTTTTTTTCCCACTTAGAGGCTAAGTGCTCTATGTTCAAAGAATGGCATTTTAGGTCTGGTGTCACACACCTCTGTGTATAACTCTCACTTTAATTTCTAGTTCTCTGTTATCCTTTTGTTTGCAGGTAGTTATGATTCTAAGACTCCATTCAGGTTGTTTAAAGGAAAGACACCTAAAGGAATCAAATATTTCATGGCAGTTTCTACTGAAGTTACAGTTTAAATGAAATACCAGAACATAAACCATAGCTTCATTCAGGGATTCACTTGTTCCCAGAGCCTTTCCATTGGCCATTATCAAGGTCACTAAGACCAGATGAACTTTATCTTGCATCTGAGTTTCCAATGCCTCACAGCAACCTTTAAGAATCACTGAGGAAAATTTGAGTGTCTCTAAGCCTGACATTTGATGAGATTTATTACTAAATACAAGGGTACAATATTTTAACTTTTATTTTACTTCTACTAACACCTAAAATCTTTTTCTGAAAAAAACATTTTTAAAACTCTATAAATCTTTTTTATCACGCTATCTTAAATGTCTAACATTGCTCCCTATTTCATTAATTGCTTTAAAACTCAAGTTGAAAGTAGTGAAATTGTGTACATAGCTTTATTAATCCTAGTTTTGCTTTTGTCTTGTTTCCTCTCATGGGATAACCTCAAACCTTGATTAGTTGTTTAAAAAAATCAATATCTTACATAGGGAAAATTGCTTTTATATCTTACTCTACAGTGTTTTGCTATACACAGCATTATTGGTTTAAATTAAGAAATGCTAACTGTTCAAATCAAAAGTAAACCTTACACATGGCTTATATACGGCAGACTCAGCAGGCAAGGGCTACTGCACGGCAAAGAAAAAACACATTAATGAAGTAGTTTATCACCCACCTGTCCTCCCAAATTCACTTAAAATTAGGCCCAATTCCACTCATTAGTTGTTTATTGTTCTGTTCATTTGTTTTGTGCTTTTTCTGGCTTTTTTTTTAATAATATAATTTTAGACGTTGATACTCAGAAAATTAAAAAAATTTCCAATTGGAGGTTCAGTTCACTTCAGTTTAGTCGTTCAGTCATGCCCAACTGTTTGTGAACCCATGGACTGCAGCACGCCAGGCTTCTCTGTCCATCACCAACTCCCAGAGCTTGCTCAAACTCATGTCCATTGAGTTGGTGATGCCATCCAATCATCTCATCCTCTGTCGTCCCCTTCTCCTCCTGCCTTCAATCTTTCCCAGCATCAGAGTTTTTTCCAATGAGTTAGTTCTTTGCATTAAGTGGCCAAAATACTGGAGCTTCAATTAGAGATTTTTTATTACTTCTCACAGTTAGTAGTAAAACTCCTAGAAGAGCTTCTGTTCCTTAAGCTTTCTTAAAGAGGTACCCCCAAATGTTAATTTTATAAAAATTTGATAAATTGAACTTCATAATTGTAAACTAATGTTCCTTGAAATAAAGCTTAAAAAGGGGCATGACTGAAGGATGTATTTGAAATTTATAGAGTTTATAAAGGAGTTATATCATGAATACATAAAGAACTGTACAAATCAGCAACAGAAAGACAGTCACATAAAAAGGGGCAAAAGATTTTACAGACATTACACCAGAGAACTAGAGAGTATATATAAATGGCCAATAAATACATCAAAATGTGCTCAGCATCTTCAGTCTTTGTGTGCCTGTGTGTGTGTGTGTTTGTGTGTGCACGCTCAGTTGTGTCTGACTCTTTGTGACCCCATAGTCTGTAGTCAACCAGGCACCTCTGTCCATGGAATTTTCCAGGCAAAAATACTGGAGTGGGTTGCCATTTCTTTCTCCATATAGAGATAATTTTGTCAAGTTGTAAAGTACAATTGATTGAAAAGTAAAAATACAGAATCCTGAATATATAGTATGATATAAGCAGTATTTTGAAAGTATAATTTATGTCTGTGTGTGGGCGTAAGTACACTTAGAGCAAATGGAGAAATTATTATATCATTACCTTTGGCTGGTGGGATTATAAATGAATTTAATTTTCTTTTCCATGTTTTTTGGTATTTTCCCAATATATCATAAGAAACATATATTATTTTTATGATAAGAAATATATACAGCCTTGAATTACGTTTCAAATATTATTACAGTGTCCAATTTAAAGCTTCTCTATATGCATGAACTTAATTTTCACAACTGTTTGTTGTATGCAGGATAATTGCAGATATTCTAATTTTACAAAGAAGAAATATTATAAATGTATCTTAGAAAGGTGAAGAGTAAACCAAGTTTAAATCATGTAATTAGTGGCAGGGCAGGAGTAGAACATATGTGTTTCAATTTCTGATTTTTGCTTAGGTTAGTTTTTATCATACATGTTGCTTGCACTAATCAGTGATGCAGATGGTCCCTTGTAAGGTGTGTTGGTATGGAAGCCTTCCTAAGAGAGTTTAATAAAGCCTTAGTTGAATATTGTAGTGGCAAAAAAAGAGAAAGCAACATTTTAATAATAGAAAAACAGTTGCCTTGTAAAGGTAAATTTCCCATGTGTGGGAGATAGTTGGAGGTGTAAACACTGAAATTTTAAAGGCCCCTTCTAGGAGTACTGGGTGTCCTTGGTGGCTCAGCAGCGAAGAATCCACTTGCAAAGCAGGAGATGTTGCAGGAGTTGTGGGAAGGTCCCCTGGATAAAGAAATGGCAATCCCCTCCAGTATTCTTGCTTGGGAAATCCCATGGACAGAGGAGTCTTGCAGGCTATAGTCCATGGGTTCGCAAAGAGTCAGACATGACTTAATGACTGAGCATGCTACCAGGAGTACTAGGATGAGGGAAAAAAAACCAAACTGTTAACTGATTTTATTTTTTACTTCTTAGCTGCACCCTCTGCTTTGTTTCTAGCAAGGCTTTGCAGAGTCTGAGATTAATGACATATTGTCATTTCTCCAAAAATTTTATTCATATTTTCCCAAGCATTCTTGCTGCCAGATGTTTCAGGGAAGCTATGGGAAACACTAAGCTGCAATTAGTAGCCATCTTAAATTCAATTTTGCCAGAACATAGTGTTCATTAATAGAACTCAGAAGAACAGTTTTGTTGTTGCTCAATGTATCTTTCTGACAAAAGAACACTTACTGTCCCAGAATAACAAATATCTCCACACAATTAGTCTTCGAAGACCAGCTTTTTTCCAAACCTTCTGTCTTGGCATTATAGCTCTTATATAACCAGCATATGTTTTTGTATTCTAGGTATTTGGAGTAGACTTAATGACAGTGAAGGTTTACATTGCTTCCCTGATAGCTCACTTGGTAAAGAATCCACCTGCAATGTAGGAGACCTGGCTCAATTCCTGGGTCAGGAAGACCTGCTGGAGAAGGGATAGGCTACCCACTCCAGTATTCTTGGGCTTCCCTTTTGGCTCAGCTGGTAAAGAATCCACCTGCAATGTGGGAGACCTGGGTTCGATCCCTGGGTTGGGAAGATCCCCTGGCAAAGGGAAAGGCTACCCACTCCAGTATTCTGGCCTGGAGAATTCCACGAACTGCATAGTCCATGGGGTCGCAAAGAGTCAGACACGACTGAGCGACTTTCACTTTCAAGACATACATTACATTATTTGATTTTTATTTGAATTGAACTTCAGTGGAAACTCCCTATTTAATGGGTCCCCAGTAAATCTTCAGATTAGTGGTTTTGTTTTTCCCCTGAAATACATAAAATAATTTTAAACAAATGAAAGAAATGAAGTGTTTGTGGAAAGGTATACATCATCAGGAGGAGGTCAATTGTTACACCATTTGCTTTGTAAATTTAGCATGGTTTCAATAAACTTACTAGCAGGATGTTTTATTCCTTATGCTGTAGAAGTTGGTTATAAATTCATGTGGAAACATATGCAAGGAAGTGACTGTAGGAGGGGATCCAAAGTAGAAGGACATTAGAATTAGGGATTAAGTCCTGCCACATACTAAAATGTACTATAGTATCTGGCTTTCATTTTTCACTTTCATGCATTGGAGAAGGAAATGGCAACCCACTGCAGTGTTCTTGCCTGGAGAATCCCAGGGACGGAGGAGCCTGGTGGGCTGCGTCTATGGGGTCGCACAGAGTCGGACACGACTGAAGCGACTTAGCAACAGCATCTGGCTTCCCAGCTGGCTCAGTGGCAAAGAATCCACATGCCAGTGTAGGGGACATAGCCTCCATCCCTGGATCGGGGAGATCCCCTAGGGAAGTGGAAAGTAGGAATAGTCTTGCTGGGAAAATCCCATGGACAGAGGAGATTTGTGGGCTACAGTCCATGGGGTCATGAAGAGTCAGACATGGCTGAAGTGACTTAGCATGCAGGCAAACTAGACTTCTACTTAACTTTATGTATACTAAGACAAATACCAATTTGGTTAAATAACTAAATGTAAAACATTTAAGTTTTAGAAAATATTATTGGTGAATTACTTTATAACTCAGAATTGAACAAAAAACCTTCTTTTTTTTTCCAAATTTTGAAACAGTAAAAACAATAATGAATCTATTAAAAATATTTTTTCATGAATTAAGAAAAGCAGAAGCAAAACTGAGATTTAACATAAGAAGTAATAATAATACTTGCAACTTATATTACAAGCAAAGTGTTAATTTCTAAATATATAAAGAATTCTACATATGGAAAAGAAAATTTAAAACAAAGTTACTGGAATTAGTGGGGAAAGTGATCAGAGATTTAACAAATAAAATAAATATAAATTACATTTATCTATACATAAAATACTCATCCTGACTCTTAAAAGGAAAAATGTTATTTAAACCTTATTGAGACAGTATTTCTCAATTATTCTATTGTCAAATATCAAAAAGTTGACAAAGTATTCTGTTGGCAAGGCTGTGGGGAAAACAATAAGACATATATTTCAAGTTCAGTTCAGTTCAGTCACTCATTCGTGTCTGACTCTTTGCGACCCCATGGACTGCAGCACGCCAGGCTTCCCTGTCCGTCACCAACTCCCGAAGTTTGCTCAAACTCATGTCCATTGAGTCAGTGATGCCATCCAACTGTCTCATCCTCTGTCGTCATCTTCTCCTCCTGCCTTCAATCTTCCCCAGCATCAGGGTCTTTTTAAATGAGTCAGCACTTAGCATCAGATGGCCAAAGTATTGGAGTTTCAGCTTCAGCATCAGTCCTTTCAATGAGTATTCAGGACTGATTTCCATTAGGATTGACTGGTTTGATCTCCTTGCAGTCCAAGGGACTCTCAAGAGTTCTCCAACACCACAGTTCAAAAGCATCAATTCTTCGGTGCTCAGCTTTCTTTATAGTCCAACTCTCACATCCATACATGACTGCTGGAAAAACCATAGCCTTGACTAGATGGACCTTTGTTGGAAAAGTAATGTCTCTGCTTTTTAATATGCTGTCTAGGTTGGTCATAGCATTTCTTCCAAGCAGGAAATCGGAATGCAAAATTCATTCAACCTCAATGTAGAGAAAGTAGGCATTACCTGGTTAAATTTTATCTCATTTGTCTCAGGAATCCTACTTCAAGAAAACTATCTTAAAGAAATGTGAAAAAAATATCAAGTGACTTGCACAAAGTTACAAATTATAGCACTTTACTAGCACAAAGACTAGAGGCAATCCAAATATACATTAATAGAGAATTATTGTTTTGCCCCACAATGAAATTGTATTGTTAGGTAGGTAGAACTTTGTCTCGTCAGTATGTTGTTGCAAAAAGATTTAGAATTCTATTCATTCTATTCATTGATTTGTTCATTGCAAAAGGAAAGAGTTAGATTTTTACACTTTGATATGACACAATCTCTAGCATATATCATTAAGTGAAAATAATAAACTGCAAAAAGCATAAATAGTGTGCTCCCTTTTGCGGAAGCATGTGAGTATATGCTTACATTTGCAGGAAGAAAAAAAAAACTTACTGAAATTCAGCTGTTAATGTCATTCTGGAAGATCAGTATCATGCATTTCTAGAAAGATAGATAAATGGAGAGGGAGGAAGAGAGATACATGGAGAGATTTGATATAAGAAATTATGCCAGAATGGAAGAGCTGGCTAAGCAAGTCCAAAATTTGTAGGGCTAGCAGAAGGGAAGATCGTGGCACAGCTAGAGCCCACAAGCATGAATTGAAGTTGTAGTCTATTCAGAGGCAGTCAGGAAAGGAAGATGCAGAGAGGGGAGAGGGTTTATAGATTCATTTGCTATTCAAAGTCTCATTTACCAGGAAAAACTGACTCCCTTTCAAGGTCTTGCCTGAATAGATCAGGCCTGCAAAATATGATAGTTTTAGCTAAAAGTCAACTGTTAGAGACTAGCTGCATCTACAAAATTCCTTTACAGTAATCACTTGTTTGACTGAATAATTGGAAGACAGCATGCAGAGTCTGTGAAATGCCCCCGGCTCTCCATTCCATCCTGGTAGCTTAGTCAATTTGGCTGAGTCAACACATCGCAAGTTTATCATAGGGCCTGAAAGTTGTAATAAAAACATTTGTAATAATTATTCTGCATCAATATGACAATGTGTTTTTGAGGGTCTCCTGCTCTATGACAGCTGACTCTACCTTGACAATTTTTGCCCAGGGTATGGAAGAAACTCTCAATTTGGCTTCCTATGAAGCAATTACAAAAATGCATTGCTACTTTGGTCTAATCACTACAGAGTGGACATGAATGAAAAACTGATTTTCAGATCTCAAGCTATATTTTGAGGTGCCAAGATTACAGGGTTCAAAGAGAGACCACTGGCCATTCTCAGCAAGATTGATACTTTTTATTGATAACCTGAACATTTCAAAATTATTCATAGAATCAAGGTTTTCCACAGTTTGGTGACAAAGTATCTTGAACTTGACATCGGTGGAACCCATTTGAAACAGTTCAAGTCACATTTCATGAACATTTGATTCTCAATCTTTCTTCTTATTTTTCTATCACAGTGACAACTAATGTCAATTGAAATCTGACAGGACATTTAAATGCTAAGTACATTCTTTTCATGTTAAATTTCCATAACATCTTGGTTGCTGAATTATATACTTTATTTGTACTGGTTTTCTGAAAGCTAAGCATTGCTGGCCTACCCAAGATAATTTGCAGGCCGTTGGTCAATTAAAGAGAAACCCAATGATTGCATGTAATAATGGTTTCCTTTAAAATATGATGGCTTAAGGAAGTTAGAACAGAATGAAATTACCTTCCTTGCTCAGTAACTTAGATCCTTCTCTTTCCTCAGTGACACAAATCAGGAGCAGTTTTGTCATAAGAATAACCTAAGTGATTGAAAAGTTGAAAATCGGTGATTCTGGGTAAAGCTGGAGGAACTTTGTCCCTCCACTACAGGGAAGAAAGAAGGAAGACTCTAAAGTATGTGATTTGGAATCTGACTTTCAGAGGAACTCTTTTATTAGGGAACTCCTATTCACCCAGCTTTCAGTTGAAAATGTCATTATTTTCAAAGAGAACATAGTATTGCATGCTTATTCTTTATCAGTGGTGATCTTGAGGGCGGCTCTTCATTCTATTACATAGCCAAGGATCCATGCCTGGCAGGCATTTAGAATGCTTAGAGTCAATTGGATCACTAGCTTTCAAGCACACATATTCTCTTTGCAGAAAGGTGAATTTTTTAAACACTACCTGGTAAATATTAAGCTAGGTTTTCAGGTGCAGAATGCAAAATTTAAAGCTAAATTGGTAGTTTTTTAGTTTTATTTTTGAATAAGAATAGAGTAAAACATGTCAAGAGTATTAAAAATGATTGATCTTGAAATCTGAATGATGTGAGACCAAGAATAGATATATTCTCTTCTTTTTAACATTGGTTTAATTATAAAAACATAATAATTTTACTTGCACATAAAGGTATATGAAATAGCCATTGGTTTAACTCAAATACCTACTCCTTTACAATGTCCTATTTACCTGAGAAATAGCAGTGTTATATAAACAAAAGTATTGAAAGAAAATAATTATTAAAAATACTGAAAATAAATCACTTGACTCATACTGCCTTTTTCTCTTCAGTGTTTTAAATTTGTGCTTATTAAAATAAAAAGTAATATTGAAAACACTGATTATCACTATCACTAAGTTTTTGGATTCTTTTTAATTAAAGCAGTTTTACACCTTTCCTTGAGGAAAAAAAGCAGAGGTACAGAAAATAGTCTGTATAATAGCTTCCTAATAGCTGAATTATTCTTAAATACCTTTCTTGACTATCTTTTTGACTTCCCCCTCCCCACACCTTTCTTTCTGGCAAAGTATGCCTGTGGGATCTAGGAAATCACTAACACCATTAATGATTGATAACAATGAAGCAGACTCTCAATTATCTCCTAATCATTTTCTTCCTTGCTAGTTTATCCCTTGTTTCATTTGAGTAGTTCAAGTGTGGATAAGATGTTGTACTTCACAGAGGTCTCTGATTGCCTTTTAAAGTTCTATTTGTTTACAACTTTAGAGCACTAGTCATCTTTTTTAAAAAGCAAGCATTGAACTAGTAACATAAGATGCACCATTTAATTGCATTTTATTTTGCCTCTTTGAAGAGTTCCTGCAAATGCAGATAACTCCAGTAAGTCATCATAACAAAATCAGAGCTTGTTTACCAAGGAAAATTCCTCCAGTTTTGGCAGAAGAGTCTTCACAGCGTGTCAGTGATTACCCTGTGAATGTTCCACAGTCCAATGTTCGGTACTTTCATACGGCAACATTGAAAACTTGACTTGTCAGTTTCCCAATGATGGATTTATCTATAGGTACAGATTCACATTAACCATGTCCAAGGACTGATAAGAGTGCCAGAAGGTGCTGTAAACCAGAATCCTGTGAAACTCTATACTGACCGTATTTTCTTCCTGAAGGTAGGCCCACAGGGGAAGCCAGGTTATAAAAAGAAGTTTGTTGTTGAATGTGGACTCAAGATTAAGCATATATGATGACTGAAGTTTTTGCATCAGGCATAAATGATCAGAACACTCAGAGTAAATTGACCATACTGCTTACACCCATGGTCTCATTGGGAATTTCCTTGCTCAGGGAGATGTTATTGTCACATGGACTGCAGTCTGCCAGGCTCGTCTGTCCTTGGGATTCTCCAGGCAAGAATACTGGAGTGGGTTGTCATGCACTCCTCCAGGGGATCTTCCCCACCCGGAGATCAAACTTGTCTCCTGTGTTTTCTGCATTGTGGGCAGATTCTTCCCCTGCAAATTCCCCAGGGTAGCCCTGCCCAAGGAAGAGGAGACTCAATCTCTAGCAATGCTCTCTCCTTTTATGATTGGACTGGCACTGCCAAACTTGCCTCAGTGACATTGCTTTTTCAAGTGATCAACAATGATCAGTGGCCATCCTCATTGATAATTACCTTTAAATATCTGTGTATTTAGTTATACGATTACAAGGCCCAGTTGGCTTAGAACCATACGGTCTCTTGAGGATAGCTTGCCTCTCTGCTCTGCTCTGTTTGTGTATGCCTTTTAAATTTAACAACCAAGTTTTTATGACTTCTTTCACAAATGTGAGAGGCTTACGTCTCTTATGGAATGCTTATTACTGAGATATAGGGGTAAAGACTGGGGGCTTTTAGAATTTGTGCTTTCCTGCATTCATGGGTTGTATAAATGTAAAGAGCTTCAAAAATATATAAAAAAATCAGAAATATCTGCTGCCTTAGAACTTCCAAGGCTATTATTGTAAAGATATTTCTGATGATATATTTTTCTGACACTTCACTAAGAAAATGAATTTGTTAAAATGACTATTTCCTCTTTCTTAAAATATAGTAAAATATACTAAATTACATTATTACGCAAGTAAATCAGTATAAAATTATTACCATGTTATTCTTTTAATGTGAAAATATATCTTCTGTACATAATCTTTATACGTTGAGTGTGATTCTGACCTTGAGTGTGAAGTTAAGGAGATAATTTAATAAAATATCTTCATTTGAACTGTGGGATAACTTCTCATCTTTTGATTAGTGATTACTTCTAGGAAGAATTTAACAGCTATTTGAACACCTATGAGAGTGATGTTTTTCACAGAAGACAGCTGGCCAGAGACATTATACATAATGCGATATGGAAGTTATCTTCATCTATTTCTTTCTTTCTTTTTTTAATTTATATTGAGTTCCTCCTCTAGAAGGACATGCTAGCTTCTAGAGCTACACTGCCTGATATGGGAGTTCCAGCTACATGTGACTATCCAGCACCTGAAATGTGATAGTGCAAACTAAGAAAGTAAATTTTTAATTTTATTTAATTTTAACTAGTAAAATAAAAATACTTGAAGCAGTATAAAAATTTTCAGGGATTATATATTGAAATGACAATATTTTAGATATATTAGCTTAAATGAAATATATTATTAAAATAGTATTATCTGATTCTTTTTACATCTTTTATGTGTCTACTAGGATATTGAAAACCCATGATTCTATATTTCTATTGAACAGTACTGTTCTGGAGCTTTTGTGGTGAATAAATAAATATGATCCTCACTATCATGAAACATTATGTTTTATTATAAACATCAGATATGGGAGATTCCTTTTGATTACTAATGTTAGCAATAAAAATTGCACCAAAAAATGAGTAGCTGATGAAATAAATTGAGTTGAAAGTCAATAACAAATATTTGAACTCTGTACTAAAAAATATTCTCTAAGAACCTAAGGGATCTTAAATATATAGATGAATGAGATTTTACTCTTTCATGTAGTTCTATTGTGGTCCACTTTATGATGGCATATTAGCCATATTTTTGATGGAAAGAAAGTCCATTATTTTATACAAGAGTTTGTTTAATTATTTTAATAATTCTATGTGATAAGTATTACTTCTATTTTACAAAAGAAGAAAGGCTTTTGAGAGATTACTCAACTTTTAAAAATTTATACAAAAATGATGAACAGAGCAAGGAAGCAAACTTATATTACTCATTTCAAACTTCAAATCTCTCTTCTATCAAATATCAGGTCCCTTGAAGCTGAAGAGGGCTTTGCAATGCTATCTTAAGAAAATAATATTCAACTTTCAGCTTCTGGTGCAAGGCACTCACAAAACATAGGAAATGATTTTGGCTTTTCCCAGAAAAGGAGTTCATCTTCCTCCCTTCTGGGATTGCTGGTTATCATAACCAGTTAGCCACAGTGAATCTCCTAATAGTGTTCTCATTTTTATTCCTCTTCATCAAAGGACCCTGCTATAGGCTGGATTAAGGACAGTACTAGGTACTCTTAGGTTTAGATACTGGCAAGAATAAATTAATGGAAGCATTTTTCTCAGTATAATCTGTCACTAGGAAAAGCATCTAAACCAAAGAACTGAGTCACAAATTTCAGAATGCTCTTAGTGTAGATAGATACTGATGACCTCATGAAAGCAGACTCCTTCAATCCAGAGCAGGAAACCAAAATTTAATTACCTGATACTAAAATAAGCGATGGGTGAAAATGCTCAAAAGGCACAAACTTCCAGTTATAAGATAAATATATGCTTAAAAAATAAAGCATAAAATAAGTACTTCAATAATGACTAATATTCTACTTAATTCTTAAATGAATTTCTGAAAAATATTTTCTAATCTTAATTTAAAATTTCCAATACAGAATTTTCAATTTAAACTCTGTACTTGTATAAACTTGTATAAAATCAAATCCCTCAGATTTCAGAAAAAAAATTCTTTTTAGGAAAGATCTTTATGTAAACTGAAAGTAAATAAATCATCAGAAAAACAAAATAATGTTCTGGAAAATAATGTCATATACTTATTAGTCTAACAAACTCTTCAAAACAATAGTTAATTATTATAAAAATTTTCTGTATTAGGCACATTTATTTTTCATAGCTATATTGTTATTTTTGCAGATTGAGTAAGAAGCTATTCTCCTTCGCACCAGGACAAAGTTGAATAAATCAGTGTTGTAACTGACCTTGCCACAGATCTTATTTATTTATTTAATTATAACAAGTCCTTTATTGAAGAATAGGTATTATTCTTCCCACATGGTCAAATGGAGTAAAATATCAAATTAATGCAATTCAATTAGAAAGATCAATTAACAAAGTTATGCGTGCATTAGAGAGGACTTAAACCAAGTCACAATTATAAAACCTCTTCCACCCTAAGACACACTAACAATAAATGATGCCACGCTGCCTCATCTCCTTACCAAAGAAATGAACCAGTGAACATTTCCTGTAATTGGATAATTCCCTAACAAAAACATCATTCACTGATTTTGAAGTATTAATGTTTGATTTTATGGTGCATATTTTGTAAATGCAATTTCTTTTTTAAATGCTTTTATTCCGGAGGCTTCTTTTTACAATAGGTAACTCAGAAAAAAGGCTTATCAAAGTTTGTGAGTTGAGACAAATCATAAAAACAAGTTTCTGTTTGGGTTTGTGGATTAGTATTACTGAAGAAAAAGGTGGATATTTTCACAACCATGTTAAAAGAAGATAGGCATTTAACACTGGAGAAAAAGAAGGGGAAAAACCTGTGTTCACTTCCTAAAGAAAAGCTTTTCAATCGAGCAGAGGACTATCTCCATAATTAAAATCAGGCAGGTAAATACAGTTGCATTTTTTTTTTTATTTATTTTTTTTATACTTATTTTTTTTAAATTTATTTTTTATTTTTTAAATTTTAAAATCTTTAATTCTTACATGCGTTCCCAAACATGAACCCCCCTCCCACCTCCCTCCCCACAACATCTCTCTGGGTCATCCCCATGTACCAGCCCCAAGCATGCTGCACCCTACGTCAGACATGGACTGGCGATTCAATTCTTACATGACAGTATACATGTTAGAATTCCCATTCTCCCAAATTATCCCACCCTCTCCCTCTCCCTCTGAGTCCAAAAGTCCGTTATACACATCTCTGTCTTTTTTCCTGTCTTGCCATACAGGGTCGTCATTGCCATCTTCCTAAATTCCATATATATGTGTTAGTATACTGTATCGGTGTTTTTCTTTCTGGCTTACTTCACTCTGTATAATCGGCTCCAGTTTCATCCATCTCATCAGAACTGATTCAAATGAATTCTTTTTAATGGCTGAGTAATACTCCATTGTGTATATGTACCACGGCTGTCTTATCCATTCATCTGCTGATGGACATCTAGGTTGTTTCCATGTCCTGGCTATTATAAACAGTGCTGCGATGAACATTGGGGTACATGTGTCTCTTTCAATTCTGGTTTCCTCCAGTGTGTATGCCCAGCAGTGGGATTGCTGGGTCATAAGGTAGTTCTATTTGCAATTTTTTAAGGAATCTCCACACTGTTCTCCATAGTGGCTGTACTAGTTTGCATTCCCACCAACAGTGTAGGAGGGTTCCCTTTTCTCCACACCCTCTCCAGCATTTATTGCTTGCAGATTTTTGGATCGCAGCCATTCTGACTGGTGTGAAGTGGTACCTCATTGTGGTTTTGATTTGCATTTCTCTAATAATGAGTGATGTTGAGCATCTTTTCATGTGTTTGTTAGCCATCTGTATGTCTTCTTTGGAGAAATGTCTATTTAGTTCTTTGGCCCATTTTTTGATTGGGTCGTTTATTTTTCTGGAATTGAGCTGCATAAGTTGCTTGTATATTTTTGAGATTAGTTGTTTGTCAGTTGCTTCATTTGCTATTATTTTCTCCCATTCAGAAGGCTGTCTTTTCACCTTGCTTATATTTTCCTTTGTTGTGCAGAAGCTTTTAATTTTAATTAGATCCCATTTGTTTATTTTTGCTTTTATTTCCAGAATTCTGGGAGGTGGATCATAGAGGATCCTGCTGTGATTTATGTCTGAGAGTGACAGTATGGTACTGGCACAAAGACAGACATGTAGATCAATGGAACAAAATAGAAAGCGCAGAGATAAATCCACACACATATGGACACCTTACCTTTGACAAAGGAGGCAAGAATATACAATGGAGTAAAGACAATCTCTTTAACAAGTGGTGCTGGGAAAACTGGTCAACCACTTGTAAAAGAATGAAACTAGATCACTTTCTAACACCGTACAGAAAAATAAACTCAAAATGGATTAAAGATCTAAATGTAAGATTAGAAACTATAAAACTCCTAGAGGAGAACATAGGCAAAACACTTTCAGTTGCATTTTAAAATTGCATCCATCTTTCATTAAAAAACAAAACAAAACTACTTCTCATTTGTCTTAAAATGGGATCACTATAGATAAGCATCTGAAAACAGACGTGATGTAAACTTGTTCAATATCATCACTATCTCAGAACATAGATCTTAATGTGTCTTTTTAATCTGAGATTAGAAATAAACTCAAACTCTTTTGTTAAATGTAGCGACTTGCAACTAATTCAATAAGTTAAAATCCTTTTCAGTAGATAGTAATGAAAGATCCATGTCATTCAGTCTATTTTGTGATTATATGTAGCAAATAAAGAAATACACTGTATCAAATTTTGCCTAGTGTTCAGGTGGAAAATATAATATCTGCTAGAATGCAATGTCGGAGAAGGCAATGGCAACCCACTCTAGTACTCTTGCCTGGAAAATCCCATGGATGGAGGAGCCTGGTAGGCTGCAGTCCATGGGGTTGCTAAGAGTCAGACACGACTGAGCAACTTCGCTTTCACTTTTCACTTTCAGGCATTGGAGAAGGAAATGGCAACCCACTCCATTGTTCTTGCCTGGAGAATCCCAGGGATGGTGGAGCCTGGTGGGCTGCTGTCTATGGGGTTGCACAGAGTCAGACATGACTGATGAGACGCAGCAGCAGCAGCAGCAGAATACAATGTAAGGCATCTCAGATGACCAGGGTCATGTAGTTCCACAAGGTGAAAATTTCTTAGTAATTTGCCCCTTTACAAGTGTGACTGTTTCTTACCTAGCTAAGACCCTTTATTACTAAGAGGAAGAGGTGGTGATTATTCTGCCTAATTGTAGACATTTGTGGTGAGTGAGAAAAGATATGCTGAGGACATTGAATCTCCGTGTTGCTTTTTTTTTTTTTTTACAGTGTAAATAGCAATGCCGTGTAATTTCTTTTCAATGATAGGGATAGTTTTCTCTTTGTATTCTTACATTAACCAAATTTAAAATCTACATATGTGAATCAATAAAAGCTTCAATTGAATATCATAGTTCTGAAAATATTTAATGGAGATGGAGGGAGACCACACGGCAGTGAAACCAGAATGCTTAAGAAGTAGAAGAAGGAGCACTTTCTAGAAAGTTACATTTATAAACATCCATGACTCAGAAACCCAAACAAATGACAGTTAATAAACTTTCCAATTTTAAAAGTTCAAATTCTTCTCAAATTTTAGTGAAACTAAATATAGCAAATACTTTTATTTCAGTTCAATATTATTACTGCCAAATATTCAATTAAAGATCCAAATGAATTTGAAAGCTAATTAAGAAGAATAGTAATATTATTTATGTATTTTCAAGAAATGTTCCTGTGCTGTACTGTAGGTTTGAAAATGCCTCTTCCACTGTCCACTGTTAGAACAAAGTCACAGGAAATAAAAATCTTGAAAGATAACTGAAATAGTGCCAAACTGTATAAAAGAAATTGACCATCATACATAAGGGCCCCATTGATAGAGCTACACAGCAACTGTGAGATGTAGAGACAAATAAGATAGACTTTCTAAGCTCAGGAAGACACATTAAAGACAGTAAATAGCAATTTAAAATTAATTAATATTAATCATTAACATTAATTATTAATATTCTCTGATCATAATGAAACCAAAAATACAAAGGATATGGGTAATAATAATAATGATAATAGAAATCACTATATGATTAGCTACCATAAGTGAACATTATGAAAAATGTAAGAGGAAGAAGAAATTGTTTTTCTCCAGTGTGAATAAATGGTTATCATCTGGCTTGGGTGTGCAACAATCCTAGAATTCTCCAGGAAGATGATCTGAGATTACCTATCACAACACTACTTCCATGGAGATGACAGAATTACGATGAATGAGAATGATACATTCTAGCGGACAGTTGTCATTCTTGTTTATGTGCAACACTTTTTATGGTACTGGGCTTAGCTTGGGGGCAGCTTTGAGCTACAACCAGAATAATATTAAAGACGTGTGGGAAGCAAAGTCTTTTCTATGTCAAGATGAATCCTCCACATGGGGATTCATCCCTTACAAGCCCTCACTTCCTTTGGGAGAGTCGGGTAGTGTGGGATGGGGGTGAGAAACCGTATGTGCTGAACCTTCCAAAGGGTTAGTGAGGTCGCTCAGTCGTGTCCGACTCTTTGCGACCCCGTGGACTGTAGCCTACCAGGCTCCTCCGTCTATGGGATTCTCCAGGCAAGAATACTGGAGTGGGTTGCCATTTCCAATTGCTTTCCTTGTATTCATCTCTAAGGCAGTCACTATGCTTGTGAATTAAAAGCCCACTGTGTCTCATGAGTGCTATTGCTACTATTGAACCTGGTGATAACTTTATGAGATTTTATGACCAACATAGATCTGGCAGTCTTGAGAAGAAGATGGCAGCATTTCATGTAAGTATGATAGTATAAATTTTATACTATAAGATGGCAAGTGTAGAGATGCATTAGCATGATGGAACAAGAATTTGGCTGGAGTGGAATGGTTGTGTACCCACATTACACATTAACTAGATCCCCTTAGAAGAGACAGGATGGAGCAAGAATTTGGCTGGAGTGGAATGGTTATGAAGTCATATCACAGCTATCCAAATGAGAAAATGTCAGGTGGAGGAGAGAGAGGGGGCTGAAGGAGTGGGTGGAGGATGGGATGTGTGTGGGAGAGTATAGAAAGAGCACCAAGAGTTACAGAGCAACAAAAATGTATGGTGAGTTTGAGGAATTATATTATAATAAAATTGATTGTGGTTAAATGGCAAAGCCTTTTTATTGGATGATGTAGGTATCTGTTCTGAGGTCATTAAGTGGGGATTTTTTTCTGGTGATCTTTTGATATAATGAGTAAATAAAAATGTCTTTTTTCCTCTATTATTTCTAGATTTCAACATGAATGATTCTGAAGCTTCCCAGGTGTGGATAAATCAAGACAAATTAGCTAGAATTTTTATTTTTGTTCTTTAATCCAGAAATGGCAATTTAATGCAATACTAGGATGTCATTTGAAATATTCCCCTTCCACTTGAATGTCTGTAACTCCTAATTTTTAAAATTATTTACGAAGTATTGAAGGTTAAAAGGAGGTTTTAAGATTCTAACAAATAATTGAAAATAAGGGAAAATTTGGGTTATGAATGGGGCTTATCCCAGTGATTACCAAACACATGCTTATAAATCATTAGAGACTGCTGCTCTGAGATTTTGTCTTGGATGATAAATAGATGTGTTATTCATCTTGCTATAGCTACTCTAAAATTTGGATTCGTTCCCACAAATTTTTTGGGTCACAGAGACATGAAACAGAAGCAAGATTTTAGTCCATCACCCATAATTAATTAGCCGTCTTTGGAGGAAATTCTTTCAGTTCTCTGGGATTCTTTTTTTGTTCATCTGAAAAGCGAGGGTAGAATAAGCTTTTAAAGTGAGATAATGGATATAAAAGCCCAAATTGCCTCAGCAAAGATAATATCTTACATAAGATATGATGCCTTTAGAATATTAGTTTTATCACGTTCCATCTTAAAATTGATTCTACACTTTTATTCAGTGATCTACATACATGCAACACACACATATATTATTTGACTAATCCAATTTGATACCATTTTAAAATTAAAGACATTAATTGGTTGGTTTTAAAATGTTTTTAAAAGACCCACTTTTCCCTTCTTTCTTGTATATGAATTAGAGGCTTTTCTCTAGGGGAACTGACATTGAGTTTAGCTGTAAATATTCAAGGCAATCGTTTTTAGCTCGAGGCATGAGGTTGGTTTGTATGACTGCATGCTAAGTCTCTTCAATTGTGTCTGACTCTTTGTGACCCCATGGACTGTAGCTCGCCAGGCTCCTCTGGCCATGGGATTTTCCAGGCAAGAATATGAGAGTGGGTTGACATGTCCTCCTCAGAGGATCTTCCTGACCCAGGGATTGAATTTGCATCTCTTAAGTCTCCTGCATTGGAAGGTAGGTTCTTTACCACCTGAGAAAGAACCTTCCCTGGTGGGTTCGAGTGCCACCTGGGAAGCCCCCAGGTTGGCTTAGTAACCTGTATATAGATTCTGAGCTGGTATTTGTTACATGTGTATGTTGCTTGTAGTAACAATCTAATATATAACATTGTAATAGAACATTACGTGATGGTATGACTTAAGAAATTATGAAATTTATGATCCATCTGAATTTTAATTTTATGCTAACATCTTATTTTTATACAAACACTTATAATTTGTCATTTGTTCACATCTGTATTATAATCAGGAAAAAATACTTTTTCTCATGGCTTGTCAGTTTAAACAACTACTTACTTGGCCTGTGTCTAAAATAAGGATCCTGAAGTGCCTTCCCAGTCTTGGAATGTGGGGTGTTCTAGCCCATTCTCAGCTTTCCTCTCAATCCCTGAAGGCAAAAATTTCTGTAGCTTGTTGGGGACTCCACATCTGGAAAGTGAATACAGTGCAACTGGGCATGATTCTGGAGTAGAAATGACAACCCACTCCAGTATTCTTGCTGGAGAATTCCATGGACAGAGGAGGCTGGAAGGCTATGGCCCATAGGGTCACAAAGAGTTGGACCCAACTGAAGTGACTTAGCATGGGCATGATTCAGGGTAAATCTCTTGTGTACATTGTTTAGTTGTTTTAAAGACAGGACATGCTGTGTGAATTGGATGGAGTTTTGCAAGAACCAGGCTTTGTAATGGGATGCTAGTGTTTCTTGCCCAAGATAAAGAAATTTTAATATCTGTGAAGGGACAGGGGCAAGGCACCATTTTGTTATAAGAGAATAAGCTTATGAAAGGATTTTTTATATGAATAAAAGCAATAAATAAAGATTGAAATCAACTTGTGTTTTGGTCACACTATGCAGCATGCAGAACTTTCCTGACTAGGGATTGAACCCATATCCCTGCATTAGAAGCACAAAGTCTCAACCACTGCATAAGTCCTACATCAACTATTGATTGTCCAGGTGTCCACCATAACCATATTTAGGATCAGGATTTTTAAGTAAGAAAATATGAAAACATTAAACCAACTTATGTTCAGGTTTTACCTATTTGGCAAGATACTGCATAATATCTAACATAATTCCAGATTTTTACATCTTTGTACTGGGGGATGAAGGGAGCATACATTATTTGGTTTTGGTATTCCTCCATACAAAATCTGCAGGTAGTTTATAACTTTTCACTTCAACATTTGCTCTGTTTGGGGTGAACAGAATTAAAAATATTTCTTGAAGACATATGGAATGTAGGTGTGAAGCAATTCTCACTTTATTAACACATTTCTTGACAGATTCTCAGATTGGTCAAGAAGTGGTAACAATTTTCAGGGAACTGAGAAGTGTGTAACGTGAAGGTGATGCGTGTTCCTAGAGATGGTTTAGGAAAAGCCCAAGAGTTCTATGAACTTCTCTTTAAATAACTTGAATTCCTGTCAAAAGGGCTTGGCTTAAGAGAATTATTGGAAGTAGATGGTTTAAACCAACTTAGGTTCAGTTAAAAAAAGTTTCCTATCACAAATTAATGCAAATATTGAGAAGCTAAATGGAGAGGGTGAGTTTTTCAAAAACAGAATTTGGTAAAAAATATTTGTCTCTGATGTGATGAGCATCTTTAATGCAACACAGTGCATTGCAAGAATTTACTCAAGAAAATAGATTGTTTTGGCTTCTGCATCCCCTACTGTCACCTTTGTTGTACATCTGAGTCTCTGGCTTAAAAAGACAGAAGGCAGAAAAAAACCATTTCCACCCAACAGGGTATTCTGCTGCTGCTGGATATTTTAAAAATCTGTCCCTTTTTCATGAACTCTCAACTAATTATCTGGAGTCAAATTATATGGAAGTAACAGGAGGCAGTTTTTACAAGTATATGGGATATATTTTCTCATCAAATCTATAAATGCTTTGAAATGAGAGCTTTCTCTACAGGGTTTTATAGAACTCTTCTTTGGAACCAGCTTTGGTGAAGTGTAAAACAGCTGTAGATTGGAAATTTTGCACATCAAGTGGCTGCAGATTGGTAAAAAGAGAAAGTGGAAAAAGTGAACCATCTTCAAAAGGTGTTTTTTAAAAATTCTTTTCTTTCTTCCTGCTGGGTGGGTATTGTCACTGATTTGGTGCTAACACCTCTGCACTCTTAGGTGATACATCCCTCCTGATAATTCACGACTATGAGATTAAATCTTTGGTCCAATGCTTCCTTTAACTACCGCATTTTCAAAAATTAAGAAAAGTGTGTATTTCCTGGTAGCTTTGCATTCATTCATTCATTTCAGTCATTCAGTCATGTCCAACTCGTTTCGACCCCATGAATCGCAGTACGCCAGGCCTCCCTGTCCATCACCAACTCCTGGAGTTCACCTAAACCCATGTCCATCGAGTCGGTGATGCCATCCAGCCATCTCATCCTCTGTCGTCCCCTTCTCTTCCTGCCCCCAATCCCTCCCAGCATCAGAGTCTTTTCCAATGAGTCAACTCTTTGCATGAGGTAGCCAAAGTACTGGAGTTTCAGCTTTAGCATCATTCCTTCCAAAGAAATCCCAGGGCTGATCTCCTTCAGAATGGACTGGTTGGATCTCCCTGCAGTCCAAGGGACTCTCAAGAGTCTTCTCCAACACCACAGTTCAAAAGCATCAATACTTTGGCGCTCAGCTTTCTTCACAGTCCAATTCTCACATCCATACATGATCACTGGAAAAACCATAGCCTTGACTAGATGGACCTTTGTTGGCAAAGTAATGTCTCTGCTTTTCAATATGCTATTTAGGTTGGTCATTACTTTCCTTCCAAGTAGTAAGCATCTTTGAACTTCATGGCTGCAGTCACCATCTGCAGTGATTTTGGAGCCCCAAAAAATAAAGTCTGACACTGTTTCCACTGTTTCCCCTGTTTCCCCATCTATTTCTCATGAAATGATGGGATCAGATGCAATGATCTTCGTTTTCTGAATGTTGAGCTTTAAGCCAACTCTTTCACTCTCTTCTTTCACTTTCATCAAGAGGCTTTTTAGTTCCTCTTCACTTTCTGCCATAAGGGTGGTGTCATCTGCATATCTGAGGTTATTGATATTTCTCCCAGTAATCTTGATTCCAGCTTGTGCTTCTTCCCCCTTAGCGTTTCTCATGATGTACTCTGCATAGAAGTTAAATAAGCAGGGTGACAATACACGGCCTTGATGTACTCTTTTTCCTATTTGGAACCAGTCTGTTGTTCCATGTCCAGTTCTAACTGTTGCTTCCTGACCTGCATATAGGTTTCTCAAGAGGCAGGTCAGGTGGTCTGGTATTGCCATCTCTTTCAGAATTTTCCACAGTTTATTGTGATCCACACAGTCAAAGGCTTTGGAATAGTCAATAAAGCAGAAATAGATATTTTTCTGGAACTCTCTTGCTTTTTTGATGATCCAGAGGATGTTGGAAATTTGATCTCTGGTTCCTCTGCCTTTTTTAAAACCAGCTTGAACATCTGGAAGTTCCTGGTTCACGTATTGATGAAGCCTGGCTTGGAGAATTGCCATTGGCCACAAAACTTTGTTTGGGTTTCTCCATGGGAAAACCCCCCAAACCCAAGTAAACTGTATCAGAGACCCATAGAATTAAATGCAGCTGCATAATCTAGATTGTTTTACTTATTTTTAGTGAAGAGGAGAGAGGGTGGGCATGTGTGTGGCGCATGTACTTTTCAGGCTCAAGGATAGGGAAGATGGTAGCCAATGACACACTGATAGAGTATATATAAGGTTGAGTAAGGGGTTTCCAAGGTGGTGCTAGTGGTAAAGAACCTGCCTGTCAGTGCGGGAGACATAAGGGTCATGGGTTCAATCCCTGGCTTGGGAAGATCCCTTGGAGGAGGGCATGGCAACCCAATCCAGTATTCTTGCCTGAAGAATCCCATGGACAGGGGAGCCTCATGGGCTACAGTCCATACGGTCACTAAGAGCTGGACAGGATTGAAGCACCTGAGCTGGTGCCACACTGTCCAAGGAGCTCTTGAGAGCAAATGAACTTAAGTACCACTTTAAATATCTTTTCTAGAATCTGGACCCAGCTACCTCCTCATCTACTCTACAAATCAACCTACCACTCAGCTGGTACCATTGCCTTCATTGATACTGGATTATCATTCATAAATCCCATTCCTAAAATTGAGTCCAACTCTTGCCCTCACTTGTATCCACCTTGAGACTCCCAGAATCATATTTAAAATTTTGAAGAACAGTTGTCAATAGTTTTATGAGGTTTTAAAATAACATCATCCCTTATAAGATGTCATGTATGGGTCCTGGAAAAGCCCATGGACAGAGAAGCCTGGTGGGCTACAGTCCATGGAGTTGCACAGAGTCTGAATAGGGCATGACTGAAATGACTTAGCATGCATGCTTACAAGGTTTGGTAGGAGCAAAGGAAAACAAAATCTGCTTTTACATGAACTTAACAACCTGTTAGAGAAATAGATTGTGTGTATACAAATAAAAGGAAATTCCTAAATTGTAGCTATTTTGTGACTTTTATCAAAAAAGTGACTTTTTATATAAGGTGTCATGCATGCTTATTTGCTCAGTCATGTTGGGCTCATTGTGATCCCTTTGACTATAGCCTGCCTGGCTCCTCTGTCCATGGGATTTTTCAGGCAAGAATTCTGGAGTGGGTTGCCATTTCTTCCTCAAAGGGATCATCACTACCCTGGGATTGAACCCACATCTGTGTCTCCTGCATTGCAGGCAGATTCTTTATCCACTGAGCCATTAGATAGGAACTCATTAAACTGGGATTTACCTTGGATTTTGAACTAGTTTCTTTTCCTTTGCCTTGGTTAAGCCATTGAGATAATGGATGAAATTTTCATTTAAACTCCCTTTGTGTCTTAGTAGTTGGTACTAAACATGTTTTGACTCCTAACCTGTCCCAGAATCATGTCTTTGGGATGAGAGAGATGAGTAGTCAAGAAAGGAAGTCTAGTGATGAGAAAGAACTTTTTTCACTCCTAAAAAATTTCCTGTTTATCTCTAACAGCTTCTTTTAAAGTAGTGTTCGAACTGATATATGTAGGTTAACAATAACAGCTGCGTCAGTTCAGTTCAGTTGCTCAGTCATGTCCGACTCATTGCGACCCCATGAATCACAGCACGACAGGCCTCCCTGTCTGTCACCAACTCCTGGAGTCACTCAAACTCATGTCCATGGAGTCGGTGATGCCATCCAGCCATCTCATCCTCTGTCATTCCCTTTTCCTCCTGCCCTCAATCCCTCCCAGCATCAGAGTCTTTTCCAGGGAGTCAACTACCTTATAATAAATAGTGTTATTCTGATTTCCAAGTCCCAGTACTTTATTTTTACTGATTTTTTAAATTAAAACTTCATTTTTTCAAATAATGACATCTTAAAATTATGATAATCCAACAATGTACAAAAATGAAAGTGTCAATCAGTCAATAATTTTCTATCCAGAAATAAATATAATTCACATTAAGGTGAATATTTTTCTTCTCTGCTTTAATTTAGACAATTTGTTTCAAATTGTGGCTGCTAACTTATTAAGGATGATAATAAGTTAAATTTGTGGGCGAGCATATTAAAACGACGAAATAGAACAGAATAGAAACTCATTGCATGTGACATGGGCACTTGTATTCAAAGAAAGTTTTGCTTCAGTTGCTTCTGTGTGCGTGTGCGTAGTGCTTGATGCGAGCTTCAGTTCATGGTGTAGGCAATGGATGGAAGTCAATCTGAATCCAGAACACAACTGGTTTGTTGTTCTTCAGTCACTCTGTTGTGTCTGACTCTGCGACCCCATGGACTGCAGCATCCCAGGCTTGCCTGTCCTTCGCTATCTCCTGGGGTGTGCTCAAACTCACGTCCCTCATGTCCATTGAGTCAATGATGTCATCAACCATCTCATCCTCCACTGTATATAATTAGGGTTGAAGATGAGATATGATTAGGGACCAGGAAGGAAGAGTGATAGAATGTGAGAAGAAAAAAGGGAAGGAAGAGAGATAAAGGAGTTCTGCTTAAGGACTATTGCTGTCTTTTGCCTTAGATTCATTTCTCATGCTAGATAGCCTCTTCAGATGAGCATTTGAGACATGAGATGGGTAATGAAAATGGGATGTACTACAAGAATAGGGACTGACTTTAAAACATGTGAAATGAGGAATGGTCTAAGATATGTGATTTTGAAAGATGGCACAATGAAATTCACTCCAAAATTTTATTCCCTTTTAAAATCCATATAAAAGGCACATCCATCCTGGTCAGGACACATTTAAAGGTCATCCCTGCTTGAACCGTTTCACCTGCCTGGGACTTAGGTTTTTCTTGATGAAACTGAGATGTTGGATGAGGTAATCTTAATCTTCACTTCTAATTCTGATATTATAGGGTTTATATGTGAAATTATCAAGGGGTAAAAAAGTTGATTTTGATAGGCATACAGTGGTAGCAAGTTGAAGGTGAAAACACATGTGTAGCTGGGAATACTGGAGGTCAGTTCAAAATGGATTTCCAAATTCAAAACTTTTCCAAGGACTGACTGAAGAGAAGGTAATTACAGTACTAGCACCACTTATTCATCGTTTGCTATTTGCTTAGCTCCCTGATAGCTCAGTTGGTAAAGAATCTGTCTGCAATGCTGGAGATCCTGGTTCGATTCCTTGTTTGGGAAGATCTGCTGGAGAAGGGTTGGGCTACCCACTCCAGTATTCCTGGGTTTCCCTTGTGGCTAAGCTGGTAAAGAATATGCCAGAATGTGTGAGACCTGGGTTCTATCCCTGGGTTGGGAAGATCCCCTGGAGAAGGGAAAGGCTGGCTACCTACTCCAGTATTCTGACCTGGAGAAATCCATGGACTGTATGGGGTTGCAAAGAGTCAGCTGCGACTGAGCGACTTTCACTTTTTTTTTTTTCACTTTCATATTTAGCTCTTCACTATATTTTTCATCCAATCCCCCAAATAATTTCTATAGCGTAGGTACTATTAGCCTTGAATCTAGGATACAAGGTAACTCAGTGATTAATTAATAAAGTCAGACAAATTTAGCATTGTCTGCTAGAACTCCCTTACTGGCATACCCTGCTGAGTAGGCTTTTGAAACATATGCAGGATTAAATTTTATTTTATTTAAATTTTTTGGCTATGTAGCACAGTATGTGGGATTTTAGTCCCTAGCTAGGGATCGAATCCATGCCCATTGCAGTGGAAGCAAAGAGTCTTAACCACTGGACCACCAGAGAAGTCTCAGGATTAAATTATATATTGTTGAATTCGTATTGATAATCTCAGTATTCAGATTTTTAAAGCATGTAATGTATGATGAGAATATGCAATGACTAGTATAATAGGAGGGGTTTCCCACGGTACGATGGTGATGAATCTGCCTGCCAATGCAGGAGACACAGGAGACTCGGTTTCTGTATGTTGGTTGGAAAAATCCCCTGGAGGAGGAAATGGCAGCCCACTCCAGTCAGTATTCTTGTCTGGGAAATCCCATGGACATAGGAGTCTGGCAGAATATAGTCCATAAAGTTGTAAAGAGTTGGACATGACTGAGCGACTGAACAGGAGCATTAATATACTGTGAAGCATAGAGCGTACAGAGTCAGAAAGTGTGGGTCTTAACATCAGTCCCATCTTCTCCTAGAGAAAACTTTGTCAAGCTGTATATACCCCTGCCCTGAAATACAGTTTCTTTATCTTTGAAAGACACATTAAAATCATTTCTAATAACCTGTTCTGTGTGCCTCAGGATTGTAACTCAGTTCAGTTCAGTTCAGTTCAGTCGCTCAGTCGTGCCTGACTCTTTGTGACCCCATGAATCGCAGCCCGCCAGGCCTCCCTGTCCATCACCAACTCCCGGAGTTCACTCAAACTCACGTCCATGGAGTCGGTGATGCCATCCAGCCATCTCATTCTCTGTTGTCCCCCTCTCCTCCTGCCCCCAATCCCTCCCACCATCAGAGTCTTTTCCAATTAGTCAACTCTTCACATGAAGTGGCCAAAGTACTGGAGTTTCAGCTTCAGCATCATTCCCTCCAAAGAAATCCCAGGGCCGATCTCCTTCAGAATGAACTGGTTGGATCTCCTTGCAGTCCAAGGATAAAACAAATGAATCTATTTGGAAACAGTCTGTAAATTATAAAGCAGTGAATAAATGAATAACATGTTGCTTAATATATTCTTGGACTTAGCCATTGCCTGAACGGGAGAAGGACTTTATAAAATGTGAAATCTGTTTTTTAATTATAAATTTTGTATCTGCATAAAGAAATAATGAAACCAATATTAATTTTTTAAATGGAAAAGGAGCTACATCACAAACATCCAAGTAAGAAATGTGGGTCTGAGAAAGGTTGCCTGATTGGATGCACTCTTAAGATTATAAGTACAAATACAGTAAGAATAATATTCCCTGAAATGGGAAGTTTGAGATCAGATGACTTGGGTGGATGATGGCAAAGGCAGTTTGATAAAAGACAAGCAAGATAAAAGATCACCAAATCAAAGCAAGAACTGTTTATTCTCAGAGATGAGGAGCAATGGCATTTTGAGCACAGAAGATGTGGTTGTTGTTATATGAAAAAAAAAAAATCCATAAAGGCCTTTAAAGCAACAGTGATGTTGTAGGACAAGAGCAAAACAAGTTCGCGAGTTTTACTGTGTGAGGTTTCGAAAAGAAAATCAATGTTTTCTTTATCAAGTGCTAGTTCTCTCTCGTTTGAATTCTGTGTGAAGTGCTGATCATATGTATAAACCCTTCCCAGGGTTGTAAGAAAGAGATCAGGCTTCAAGTATCTGTGCTGGTGAAAAGATGGCAAGTTTGAGCTTTTGCATACTCAAGGTGAACTTTGCCTTGACTACACTGAATTTTAAAAAATCAGATCTCCAGGACTAAATTAGTACACATTCAGTAACTTGGAAAATAAGTTTTAGAATGTGAAAAGCCATGAAACTTTTAAGAAGTTTCAATGCAAAATGCTTGGAGATTAAAAATTGGTATTCATAAGTATGTGAAAAGATGTCTCAGTTATACTTCAATGGCTAAGAAAAAAGTATTCATTGGCAAACACTTGATTTACTTAGGAGCAAGACAATGACCATAATTCAACTATACCCTTACTGAAATGTCATGGCTATTTTATGAAAGACACTGTAGCAGACAAGAAGTAAAGGGTTCAAAAATGCATTGCTCTCAAAGAATAATTTTAATAATTACTATAAGCCATTTCAGGGAGCTTCCCAGGTGTCACAATGGTAAAGAATCCGCCTGCCAATGAAGGAGATGCCAGAGATGGGGTTTCAGTCTCTGGGTCAGGAAGATTCCCTAGAGGAAGAAATGGTAATCCATCCAGTAATCTTGCCTGGAAAATCCTGTGGGCAGAGGAGCCTGGTGGGCTATGGTCCATGGGGTCACAAAGAGTTGGACATGACAGAGTCACTGAGTGTGCATGCATAAGGCACCTCAGTTACTAATGCAAGTTGTTAAGAGAATAGATCCTAAAGATTTTTATCACAAGGAAAACTTTTTTTCATTTCCCCCAAATTTTGTATCTGTATGAGATGATAGATGTCCATTAAACCCCTTCATTGTAATAATCATTTCATGATATATATGTCAAATCATTCTGTTGTACACCTTAAACTTATTTATAGTGCTGTATGTCAGTTGTATCTCAATAAAACTGAAAGATAAAAAGGAAAAATAATTGCAATATTAAAGTAGCTCATTTATTGAGTACCTCCTGTATATTCAGTTTTCCAAAACATACTTTCTATGTACTAATTCTCTGTATCAAAACAATACTGATAATTTGATATTACAGTTGTCTTACAAATGAGAGACCTGAGGCTGGATCCAGGAGGAGTGCTGTAGTTTACCCAGTTATACAACCAGATTCTGGAAATGTCCAAGCAAGTAATCAAAACTTCTTTAGGTCTTAAAATTATTTTTTTCCTTATTTTTTGCCACTTCCTGCTCCTCTCCCATTCCTCCTCCTCTGCTTTATATCTCTCCTCCATCTCCTCCTTTTCTTTCTCCCCTCTCCCTTCTTTTTCATCTGCTTTCAAAGGCAGAAACCCATGGCCTCACAAAGAAAGGAACAATCAGGCAGAATGTGGAAAAGGTCCAAGACTGAGACAGAAACCTGGAACACTAGCTTGGCTTCTTCAGCTAATGTTTAACTTGAGCAAGTTACATAATCAGTCTGTAAGAGGGACAATTAAACATGGTAGTCTCTGCATCTGAGCAGTGCATACAGGCATAAAGGCTATTTGAATCATCACATGGAAAAACTTACATTTTTCAAATAGGTCTTAGGGATGAAAATAACGGTCCTTATTTTCAAGCCTGAAAGTTAAGATATGGCAGAACTTCTGGGTTCCAGGCTGATGACAGATAATAAAAACTGACAATCTCCCAGAATCGAATCCTCCAGTAATTAGAAATGCTGCAGAAAATGAATGTAACTTTTTAAAAAGTATGGATGACACATTTATTACCAACAAAAAATAAAATTAAAAATAAAAAGTCATTGCTCTACTCAGCAAAGCATTCTCATATTTTTCATAAAAATTGATAAATTTTGTTAAAAATTGACCAAACTTTAAATGATTCAGCTGCAGATATTTATAGTAGATTTAAAGCAACATGATAATTGATACAGTTGAATGTGATTTGAGGTAATCACACATGATTCTGAAAAACACTCCTGTAAGCATTCATAAGCTGAAGCAAATGACAAAAAATGAGCTAACCAAGTGTATAACAGGGGAATTAACTTTCTAATGAAGGCCTAAAAGTATATGTGAAAAAATATAAGAGAGTTGGTAGGTTACATTTAAAATTTACAAAAGGTGGAAGCTTTAGAAGCCTAATAAATCAGTATTACCTGAGCCATATAGAAAGAAAGAAAGAAGCAAAGGAGAGAAGGAAGGAAAGTAAAAAGGAAGCAAGGAGAGAAAAAGAGAGATGAGGGAAAGGAAAACAAACCTCTTCAAGTGCCAAAACCAAGAGAAAAATGAAAACCAGAGCACCCAGGACTTGAGCTCAAATGACAGATGCCTCTGGGGTAGGGATGGGTGTGTGGGGCTATTTGCCTTTTTCTGCAATAGTCTCACTTTTAATGTCCATTTGAGGAATCAGCAAACTAAGTTACATATTTGACCCAGAAAAGAGGATATAACCAAAATCTTTAAATGTCTGCACTTTGCACTTTCTGTGTAGAAACAAACCTACCCTCCAGCTAATGAAAAACAACAGCTAAAACCAATACAGTTTTAAAAAAAATTCTATGTTTATATGCTTTTTCAGTTAGTCAAATTAAAAAGGTCTAATCTGAGAACTGGAAAGGCAAAGTTTATATCCTTTTAAATTTGTGACTTGATTTTGTCCTGCTTGCATGTTTTTAAAACTCTCAGAACAAGGAGAGAGAGAGAGAGAGAGCCAGTGAGCCTTCTCAAACCAGTGAAACTTGAAACTTGTCGGAAGCCAGGAGAAGTAAATGAGTGTAAAATTTATCTCGTCAGGCATTCCCACAATTGAACAACAGAGAAGTCTCAGCCTCAAGAGTTTAATATAATCAAAATACATTCCTAAAGAGGATATAGTAACATAATAAGCATACTCACAATTATAAGGAGTTGAAACACAAACATAAAAAAGATGCAATGCGTAAAACACGGGATCTGAAAAATACTGAACTAGACCTTACACAAATAAAAATGATCATAATTTAAAATTAAAAAGAAAATGACATAGTTGAGAATTAGTCAAATTGAAGTATATATAAGCCAATTATATAAAATGAAATATCTAAAAAGATGGAAAATGTAACAAGACTAAAATTCAAAGAATGAAGACTTAGAGGATGTAATGTAATGTCTGGAGGGAGACAGCATTCTTAGAATATATTTTAGTAGAAAATGGAAAGGGAAATCATGGTTGAGAATTTTCAGAGCTAACAAAACACAGGTATTCTTTATTTTGAAAAACAGTGAGTCTTGAGCAGAACTGATGAAAACAATCCTTTGTGAGACGCACAAGTTTGATCCAGCAAAACACCAAAGTCAATGAAAACACTTTAAAAGCAACCAGAAAGAAAATGCCATCTGTAAGAACCACATCTTAAACTAAAGGCAGAAATTTTGTGGCTATAACAGAACAAATACTTTAAACTAGAAATAAGTAACAAAATAAACCACTCAGTTTAAGCATGTATAATATGATATCATATGGTGGCTCAGATGGTAAAGCATCTACCTACAATAAGGGAGACCTGGGTTCAATCCCTGGGTCAGGAAGATCTCCTGGAGAAGGAAATGGCAACCCACTCCAGTATTCTTGCCTGGAAAATCCCATGGACGGAGGAACCTGGTTAGGCTACAGTCCATGGGGTTGCAAAGAGTCCGATACTACTGAGCAACTTCACTTACTCAGGTAAAAAAATGTACATAACTGCATATAAATGCAATGACAGAAATGATATGGGAATTGGTGGGTCTTAAGAACATCTGGGTAGGTATACACTTTCATCAGTGCTTTATTTATGTGCATGCATTTTTATGCATATGCATTGCGTGTGTGTGTGTGTGTATATATGCTCAGCCATGTCCAACTCTTTGCAACCCCATGGACTGTAGCCTACCAGGCTTTTCTGTCCATGGAATTTTCCAGGCAAGAATATTGGAGGGGGTTGCCATCTCCTTCTCCAGTGAATCTTCCCAACACAGGGATCAAATCCATGTCTCCTGCATTCTCAGGAGGATTCTTTACCACTGTGCCACCTGGAAAGCCTGAATATGCATTACATAGTTGGTATAAATGCATTAAATATACAATTTTTTTTGTAAAAAGAAATCACTTAGACTAACAGCATGCATATCAAGACCATCGACTTAGAATAGAGAGGCAATGCTATAGTATCCTCAAAAGGTCAAGAAGACAAAATAAATCTTTATAACACCCAGCAGACCTATTATTGATCAGGAACAAGGGCTATCTTAGGTTGATTTCTGAAAATGCAAGTCCTTAGAACAATAATTCATTTGAAAGTGATTTATTAGAAAGTGTTGCCTGGAAAAAATTGATCGGACTAATAATAACAGGATGATTTTTAAAATTTCAATAAATAGTGCTGAAAAATAAAATATCTATGTAAATAAAAATAATGATTAATCCAGGTATAAATATGGATGTTAAAGAGCTTCTAGAAGAAAACACAGGAGAATATCTTTATATGTGTGAGTAGATTTTCTAAACAGAACATAATACACACTAATCGGAAAAGTTTAATACATTGAACTTAATTAAAACTAAGGTATCTGTTCACCAAACGAAACCATTAAGCAATTACAAATGCAAACTATACACTAGGGAAAATATAGTATAAATATCTAATTAATATATAAAACTTACCAATTTTTTTGATAAACATATTTCCTTTTGAGTATTTCTTTAGCATGGGACATTCATCTTTATTATCTCCTGACACACTCTTTAATTCTATACCTTATTTGCTAAAATTTTGTCAGATGATCACACATAATTTTAAGTGAAGGTACAAAAACTGCTCTTTATTTATGTGTCCAGATGAAATTCAAAATTTTCTTACTAAGTAGGTCAGGAAATGCGCATTCAAGAAAGCAAACAGTAAACCTTGTGATACAATTTTTATGTATGTGGTGTGAATATAATATCATTCTATAAATTTATTGCAGATGATGTTTATTTTGTATTTCTTTTCCAAGTGCGATGTGGGAAGAGATTTAGAAATTAAAAGCTAAATGAAACACTGTCCTGTCCTCAAAGAGTTGATAGTCTAGTAGGAGGCGATAACAATGCATCAGTTCAGTTCAGTTCAGTCGCTCAGTCGTGTCCGACTCTTTGCGACCCCATGAATTGCAGCACTCCAGGCCTCCTGTCCATCACCATCTCCCGGAGTTCACTCAAACTCACGTCCATTGAGTCCGTGATGCCATCCAGCCATCTCATCCTCTATCGTCCCCTTCTCCTGCCCCCAATCCCTCCCAGCATCAGAGTCTTTTCCAATGAGTCAACTCTTCGCATGAGATGGACAAAGTACTGGAGTTTCAGCTTTAGCATCATTCCTTCCAAAGAAATCCCAGGGTTGATCTCCTTCAGTATGGACTGGTTGGATCTCCTTGCAGTCCAAGGGACTCTCAAGAGTCTTCTCAACAATGCATAAATAACCATAATATATTTTTTCATTAAATATACTGATATTTGATCTCAAAATCGAAATGACTACTTCCACAAGAATCTTGAATAAATAAAAATATTTTAAGGTAGAGAAAACTCATGGACAGAGTCAGAGAACTGGGAAAATATTAAGTAGCTATGGAAAAACAGTAGTTCAGTTTGCCTGGAGTACTGTGAATGTAGTAGGCCTTGATTGTCAGGTTTTGGCTGTTCCTCTTTAAGGAATGAGAACCCCCAAATTTCTGAGCCATGATCCTTAATGTTTTGTTTGTGGAATGTTGCATTTGCTATGACTTTGTGTCACATCTCAGTCTTGAATTACAGATTAAAAAATAACTTTTAGATTAATGCTGTGGTACATACACTATGTAAACTAACATGGTCTTTAAGTTTCTAATGATAATTGTTGGCCAGACTAAGAAATGTTTTTTATAACCAGAGCATCAAGATTATGTACATCAGATAACACCATATTCTTTTTTTTCTCTAAGAAGACACAATGAATAGGATACTTGATAGATCTCAATGTCATTAGAGAGGACAATTGGTAATAGACAATTTGGAACTTAGTAGTTACATAAAAATGTAAGCCAACTGATGTAGTTCAATTATGTTTTGCTTTACATAGTCAACATGATATTAATGCTGAGTAAATATAAAATGGTATAGCTATGTTGTGAAGTTTGGTTATAGGAAGGATGTGGGACATCAGTAGATCACGCCTAAAACAAAGTCATTAAATAACAATATAAGCATGTCATGTAGACAAATAAGGATAAATATCAAAAGAATAGTAGAATAAAATTGGTTGTCTTTGGGGAGAGGAAATCAGGAAGGGAGATACATACAATTAGTATTTCTCAAAATAAACCTTGCAAAACTATTTTATTCTAAATTATGTACATGTACAACTTTGATACAAAATCAAACCTGAAATTAGACATTTCAGAAATGACTTCGGTAACACATGGTAATTATCAAGAGTTGTCATACCATAAGACAAAGTATTACCCAGAAAGATACTGCTGTTTAAATGCCGCTTCCACTACTAGCTGACCTATTTATGTAACAATAACAAGAATGATATCATTTAGCCAGTACTCACTGTTATACTAGACAATCTACAAAGTTATTATTTTTATCACCTCTAGTCTTTATAAGAACGCTATGAAATAACTACTGTTATGACCCATATGTTTCAGGGGGAAGCATGGTCATTTAGAAAATTTGATTGTGCTATCTCTATTTATAATGCTAGGAAAGAAAGGTTCAAGCCAAATTAGACTAATGAATATCTGGATGTAAAGCTCTTCATAACAGTCTAGAAAGGTTAAATATTTGCATTAGTTTGGGATTTTCTCAAGGCATACCCCTGACAAGGATGCGAGTGTAAGTGGTATGGGCGAGGAGCAAGAATAGAAGACAGGGATAGGAGGGCAGGCAGGCAGCAAAGGCTATTATTCGGTCAGAAACCACAATGGGTCACTGGAGCTCAGGAAATTCTGGAATCTAGGTGAGACTTGCTTCAGAAGTATCCTACAGGAGGGTCCAGGAGAGGGGAAATTGCTGGAAAATGCCCTCAGTCATTAGTTGAGGGCTTCCAGGGAAGGGCAGTAGTAAATTATAGGGACAAGTTCCCTATAATTTCTGAACAGACAAGTGTTTTGGTGGCCAAACAGCCTTTTGTTGTTGTTCAGTTGCTAAATCCTGTCTGACTCTTTGAGACCCCATGAACTATAGCACACCAGGCTTCCCTGTCCTTCATTATCTCCTGGAGTTTGTTCAAACTCATGTCCATCAGGTCAGTTATGCCATCCAACTATCTCACCCTCTGGCGGCCCCTTCTCCTCCTTCAATCTTTCCCAGCATTAGGGTCTTTTCCAATGGGTTGGCTCTTCCCATCAGGTGGCCAAAGTAAACATCCTTTAGGCAAAAACAAAAAAGGTTTCTGGTTCTCGCAATGGGAAGTCAGGCTGAAGATCTCTTAAATGGTAAGAACTTGGAGATACGGTAGCAGCATTTTTTAGAAGTTGCTAGCAGATAACCCCCAAATCTCGGTTCATGAACAACATAAAAGTTTATTTCTTGTTTCCATCATGACTTAAGGCAAGAGAGGAGGGAGTGCACATGGCTGTCACTCACAACCCAGATTTCTTCCATCTAGATGCTATTTGCAGTCTTCCAGAGTTTCACAGTCTTCTCGGATCCAGTGCATCTAGCCAGCCCTAGAGCCAAGAGAGGGTGGCAGAATTGTGCAGGAATTTTATGGGTGAACTTTCTAAGTTTTGCAACACTTCTGCCTATAGGCCATTGGCTGAAACTTTATCACAAAACTGCATCTTATTGTCAGAAAGCATTAGAAACATAATCTAGGAATGAAACTATGGTTGTTAATGGGGAAGAATAGGGGGAAGAGATACTTAGGGAGTTTGGGATTGACATGTACATGCTGCGATATTTAAAATGAATAATGAACAAGGTCATACAGTATAGTATAGGGAACTCTGTTCAAAGTTATGTGGCAGCCTGAATGTGAGGGGAGTTTGGGAGAGAATGGATACATGTATATATATATGTGTGTGTGTCTGTGTGTGTGTGTCTGAGTGTATGGCTGAGGCCCTCTGATATTCACCTGAAATGATCACAACATTATTAAATGGCTATACTCCAACATAAAATAAAAAGTTAAAAAAATTAAAAATTAAAAAAAAGAAATGTTGTCTAAATGCTTGTCCTGGTAAAAAAAATAAAAGTCACATTTGTTAAGAATTACTCATAACCATTCAATAATTATTACACTATACTACTTCTCAAAAGCTCACCTTGATGTGATTAACAAATATACATGTATATATTAATATTTCCATATATATTTGCATATATGATAAGTACACATTCATATCATATATCTGCTGTTTTGTCTGGCAATTGCAAGCTATTCAGTAAAAACTTACCCTCATGGAAACCATTTTTACACATAAATTCATCAATTCTTTTCTTTTATATTAAAAATAAACATAATTTATTTTAATTTCATCAGACTGCTTTTTTCTTAGGGAAACTTACCTAAATTTGCTCCACAAATTAAACTACAGTATTTTATAAAGGGATTTATCTTCCATATTACCTAAAATTTTATCTGACATTTTAAGAAATGTGTACTGGCTTGAATACTTTTGAAATGAGTGATTTTGCAAACATTTTAAAATGCTATCTATATATCAGCAGAAATATGTCTATTTCCCTGTCCTGCAAGTTTCCCCATACAGCCGGTCATTTTCACATTGCATAGAATGAATTTTGACTGTTGCTATTGGATTCCTTGCTGTTTTGGAAGCTTCATGTATTTGAGTACAAAAAAAAATTGAATTTCAGTGAACAAAAGTACTGATAAATTCTTTTTTTAGTAAGTTAGGGGCATCATGAAAAAAAATATGTACGAACTATAGTGGACTCTTGAAATCCCTTACAATCATAAAGTGAATTTAAAAGAGCAAGAAGGCAGTATAAGTTTTAGAAAAATTATATCATATTAACTTCATCATTTGGCTAGCAGTAGGCAAGTTGCACAAATGGAACTGTTATTTATACTGAATTTCAACTTTGTTCTTTCAATAGGGAGGGGAAGGGGAGAGAGAGAAAGAGATCCAAAAGAAGATAGAGGACAGAAATATAGAATTTGGGGACAGAAATATAGATCTTTGGGCCTATACTATACCTCAGGAACTGTTTTCTTTCTCTCTTATCAAAGAAGGGGCCAAATGGATTGAATATACAGTTATTTTCTCCTGGGAGCAAATCATCCCCGTGAAGGTCTAGCTCTGGGAATAAGTATAGGTGTCATCCCAATATTTTTCAGACTTAGACATCATGCCTATTTAGTAGGGTAAATAATATCATTATGCCCTGATTTGATATAACAAGGCAATTTGACTGTGGTTGAAATGTATTCATCTATCTGGATTATCTAGACTAATGTTTCTCAACCATGGGTGATATTTTTCCCCTAGGAGATATTTCTGGAGACATCTGTGGTTGCTAAGATTATAACAGATTGCATTTAGAATCTAGTGAGTTGAGGCCAGGGATACTGCTAATCATCCTACAATACACAGGATAGTTACTCACAATAAAGAATTATTTGGATCCAAATTTGTATACACCAAGATTGAAAAATTGTGACTTATAACCATAGTGTTTTATATACACATGAAAATAGTCCCTATTTCATGTAGAAAGAGAGAGTCGCTCAGTTGTGTCCAGCTCTTTGTGACCCCCTGGACTATAACCTGTCAGGCTCCTCTGTCCATGGAATTCTACAGGAAAGAATACTGGAGTGGGTTGCCAATCTTTTCTCCAAAGGATTTTCCCAACCCAGGCATTGAACCCAGGTCTCCTGTATTGCAGGCATATTCTTTACCATCTGAGCCACCAGGTAAGCCCCTATTTCATGTAAGAAAGATTAAAAATTGGAGTATCAATTCATCAGTTCCTACTTTTGTTATAGAATAGTTAAGTGATTATTCATTAGAACTAGACCTCATTTTCCCCCTGCTCTAGTTCTTGCCACAGAGAACACATTATCTATCATTTAATTCTCTTTTGTTTTGCTCTGTTTAAATTAGACTGTCAGTTTCTACATACTCCCTATGCTTGACCCTCCTGGCACTAATCCCTTTCACAGGTGTGCTGGCCCCATATATTACTAATTGAATCATCAGCCCTTCAAGGCAGGATAGACATTAACCAATGGATTGAAGGCTCTATATGGTGAATGTGACCTTTCATTTTTCCAGGTTTCCTCCCCCAAACTATCCCATTTTACTTCACTCCATCAGGCAGCCACAGTCACTGGAGGATGTGGGAGATATCAGATAGACCAGATGGCAATCCCTGCTCCTCTGGGTCGGGTTGTCGCTTCCTACTCTTTTTCCTATGGCTTCATCACTTTTTATACATCTCACGGGGGTTCTGATTTAGTTGGCTGTGTAACCCTTTAGTTCTTTCATGAATGATTAACTTGTTATTCAGTATTAATGTCTCCTATAAGCTATCTTGCCTTATAAAGCTGGGCAGATTATTAAGCCAGAAGTCTGATCTGAAACAAAATGGAAATGTTCTATTTTGAAATCTTGACTTCCTTTGTTTTATTGAGAACCTGGGAAGTATTGGTTCGGAAACTATCTTCTCTGTTTTAATGTAGTAAAATTGTACATAGGTCAAATAGTTGATTCAACTAGTTGAGGTCAATACCTATGAAACATTCTGGAAGGTAAATCTGAAAAGTGGGAAAGAGTTGGATAATCATTGTTGTTGCATTCAGACATTAAGTTGTGTCCAACTCTGTGACCCCATGGAGTGCAGCACTCCAGGCTTCCTTGTCCTTCACTATGGATAATCATATTGGTGCCCAGATACTTGCATAAACATAGCTCATGCTTCTATCATACAGCAAGCATATATAAAATGTAACCAGGCCTGAGAACAGGATTTTCATCCTTGGAGGAGGTAATATTTTACCTCCTAAATAAAAGAAGAACCACATGTTGGCTTTGGAGTCAGACAATGGTGACTTCAAATCATATCTCTGCCACTCCCTCTGCCTCTATAATCTAGGGAAGACGGTTTAACCTCTCTGAACGTCAGGTTTCTGCATCTACAAATCAGATAGAGTAACTCCAAATTTATAGTATTGAAAGGATTATGGTGTTGCAAGGATTACAGTATACCTACCTATTGCTATAATATTCATATATACACATATGCAGGTATAAATATGTATATATATGTACATAATGCTTATATGCATATTTGTATACACATATATGTATTATATATATGTATTGATAACGGTCCTTATCTCAGACTGGTCCTATTTACAGAAAAAGATTGGTTAATACTATCATTCTTACTTGACCCACTGTTGTATATCGTATATGCTACTCCAATAACTGCAACATCAGCATTAGGAATGTGTTCCTAGTATAATTCAGCTGCTAGATGTAAAAACCCTAAAGGATTATACACACAGAATTCCCTTGAAAAGTCAAGCTCCCTGTGCTTATTGATGCATATGCCTTTGTTTTTGTTATTCCTACTGCCTCCATCCCTGTATTTCCCTTATGTTAATAAAAACCTTCTACTTAATTGCAAAAAAAAAAAAAAAAAAAAAAGAAAAAAACCCAGATTGGGTTTTGTTATGAGCTGAATTATACCCTACCAAACTCATGTTTAAGCCCTAATCCCCAGTATCTTAAAATGTGGCTACATTTGAAAGTAGGACATATAAGAAGGTGATTAAGTCAAAGTGCAGCCAGTATTCAGTTCAGTTCAGTCACTCAGTCGTGTCCAACTCTTTGCGACCCCATGAATCACAGCACGCCAGGCCTCCCTGTCCATCACCATCTCCCGGAGTTCACTCAAACTCACGTCCATTGAGTTGGTGATGCCATCCAGCCATCTCATCCTCTGTTGTCCCCTTTTCCTCATGACCCCAATCCCTCCCAGAATCAGAGTCTTTTCCAGTATAGTGGCCTCTAATTTAATCTATTTGGTATTCTTAGAAGAAAAGAAAATGTGGTTACACAAAAAGAAACACCAGGGTTGCATGTGCACAGAGAAAAAAGAATATGAGGACACAAGAAAGAGTGGCTACCTGGAAGTTATGGAGAAATGTCTCAGAAGAAATGAACCCTGCTTACACCTGGATCTTGAACACTGAGAAAATAAATTTCTGATCTTTCAGTTCAATTCAGTCACTCAGTCGTGTCCAACTCTTTGCAACCCCATAAATCGCAGCACGCCAGGCCTCCCTGTCCATCACCATCTCCCGGAGTTCACTCAAACTCATGTCCATTGAGTCGGTGATGCCATCCAGCCATCTCATCCCCTGTCGTCCCCTTCTCCTCCTGCCCCCAATCCCTCCCAGCATCAGAGTCTTTTCCAATGAGTCAACTCGCATGGGGTGGCCAAAGTACTGGAGTTTTGCTTTAGCATCAGTCCTTCCAAAGAACACCCAGGACTGATCTCCTTTAGAATGGACTGGTTGGATCTCCTTGCAGTCCAAGGGACTCTCAAGAGTCTTCTCCAACACCACAGTTCAAAAGCATCAATTCTTTGGTGCTCAGCTTTCTTCACAGCCCAACTCTCACATCCATACATGACCAATGGAAAAACCATAGCCTTGATTAGATGGACCTTTGTTGGCAAAGTAATCTTTAAGCCACTGATTCTGTATCTTTTTTTCCTTTTTCCTTTATCTCTGGAAAACTCATACAAGCTTCATGGGTCACTTCAAAACACTACCTTAAAGTATCTAGAATGACATCTAGAAAATGGTGATTTCTGGTTTGAGTTCTTAAACATAAAATCAGAACTTAAAATTTAGGAAGAGATTGTGACTGCATCAAGATTGCTGGGAGAAATATTAATAACCTCAGATGTGCAGATGACACCACCCTTATGGCATAAGAACTAAAGAGCCTCCTGATGAAAGTGAAAAAAGGAGAGTGAAAAAGCTGGCTTAAAACTCAACATTCAAAAAACTAACATCATGGCATCTGGTCCCATCACTTTATGACCAATAGACGGGGAAACAGTGGAAACAGCGATAGACTTTATTTTGGGGGGCTCCAAAATCACTGCAGATGGTGACTGCAGCCATGAAATTAAAAGACACTTACTCTTTGGAAGGAAAATTATGACCAACCTAGACAGCATATTAAAAACCAGAGACATTACTTTGCTAACAAATGTCCATCTAGTCAAGGCTATGGTTTTTCCAGTAGTCATGTATGGATGTGAGAGTTCGACTTTAAAGAAAGTTGAGCACGGAGGAATTTATGCTTTTGAGCTGTGGTGTTGGAGAAGACTCTTGAGAGTCCCTTGGACTGCAAGGAGATCCAACCAGTCCATCCTAAAGGAAATCAGTCCTGAATATTCTTTGAAAGGACTGATGTTGAAGTTGATACTCCAATACTTTGGCCACCTAATGTGAAGAACTGACTCATTTGAAATGACCCTGATGCTGGGAAAGATAGACGGTGGGAAGAAAAGGGGATGACAGAGGATGAGATGGTTGGATGGCGTCACTGACTCAATGGACATGAGTTTGAGTAAACTCTGGGAGTTAGTAACGGACAGGGAGGCCTGGTGTGCTGCAGTCCATGGGGTTACAAAGAGTCAGACACAACTGAATGACTGAACTGAACTAAACTGAGTCAAAGCTATGGTTTTTTCAGTAGTCATTTGTGGATGTAAGAGTTGTACCATAAAGAAAGCTGAGTGTCAAAGAATTGATGCTTTTGAACTGTGGTGTTGAAGAAAACTCTTGAGAGTCTGGATTGCAAGGAGATCAAACCATTCAATCCTAAAGGAAATCAGTCCTGAATATTCATTGGAAGGACTGATGCTGAAGCTGAAGCTCCATTACTTTGGCCACCTGATGTGAAGAACTGATTCAGTGGAAAAGACTGATACTGGGAAAGACTGAAGGCAGGAGGAGAACAGGACGACAGAGAATGAGATGGTTAGATGGCATCACCGACTCAATGGACATGAGTTTGAACAAGCTCCAGGAGTTAGTAATGCACCGGGAAGCCTGGCGTGCTGCAGTCCTTGGGGTCTCAAAGAGTTGGACATGACAGCGACTGAACTAATGATTACATCAATTTAAATGTTGGTTTCTCCACATCACTGTGTTCATTTTCACTGTAGCTTTTCACTGCAATCTGAAATTTAATTCTGTATTTATTTTCTGTAACTCCATCATACTAGAGAATAATCTTAATGAAAGGAGGAAGTGTGTAGTTTGATCAGTGCTTTTATTGGCAACTGTGAGGAGAGCACCTGGAGGAAAATAAGAGGGCAATAAAGAACAGTTGAATCATAAGATGAAATCATAGAGCTCTGAATAATTTATCATCATAAAGTAGTAGGGATGACATGATTTACTTCTTCATCATGAAGCAGCTAACCACCAAAACAAGTAAAACAGAAGCACCAGAAGTCATCAATTATTTATGATGTTGGATATTCAACTGTGATATTAGCCCTTAGACTAGGAAAGATTTTGAAGGGTTAACAGTGTTTGAAATATGCTTTGATATTCTTTTAAAATGCAATATGTTTACCATACATTTGTGAAGTGTGATTCAAGGCCATTGCCTGAAAACTCTAAAGCACTTTAGAGCTTTTATAAAGATGACTGAGTTTGGGTAAACACTTTCCTGCAGCCTCTAGAGACTGTATTTAACTTAAGTTCTAAGTGACCTTTAGACCTGACAAACATCTCTTGCAAAGTGTATTTTAGTTTATTTGAAGTGGGAAGTAAATGACTGATAAATTTTGTTTATATTTCACTACAAAAGAGATGCAAGTTCCTAGCATGATGCTGTTAATTGGCTGGTAAAAATTTATACTGAATGAATGTTATGCCAAATGTTCAATATATCAAAATGAGACTATTTTTGAGAAGCTGAGTTTAAAACCCTCCAAATACATAAATTACTGGTGAACACAATTATAATCTGCTTTTGTCTTTGTAAAACAAAAGAATTTTTGTGACAAATTTCGAAAAATAATTTATAAACTTCACACACCTAATTGAATTTACAAGTGTACGTTGTATTCTGTTGTATTGCATAGTTAACATAGTTCAATTATTTTTCTTTATTATTTTTTATTATTTTATTATTATTAATAATAAATAATTTTATTAATAATAAATTATTATTTTTATTATTTTATTTTATTATTTTTATTCTTTATTATTCCTCTTTCTCATTAAAATTTCTGCATAATATTTAAAAACATGGCTACAAATTTAAGTAGACTACAGTTATAATCCTGTGTCTGCCACTTATCAACTGTGTGGGCTTTCTAATTTTCAATTATCTTATTGGTACTTATTATTGGTAATAGTTCATATACTTCACAGGTACCCTGAGAAATATACACTATATAATGTATATAACAATGTTAGATGATATTTTCTGACACAAATTACATATTCAATAAATTTTAACTATTTTTACTTTTGTAGGAATTTTATTTCTGTGAATGTGTATGTGTTTGAGATGTTTAAAGGCTTAGTCTAGACTTCTGGGCAACCCCATAACTAGCACTAGAAAATGAAAGTGAGTTTGCTCAGTCGTGTCCGACTCTTTGCGACCCCGTGGACTGTAGCCTACCAGGCTTCTCTGTCCATGGGATTCTCCAGGCAAGAGTACTGGAGTGGGTTACCATTTCCTTCTCCAGGGGATCTTCCCGACCCAGGGATCGAACCCGGGTCTCCCACATTTGAGGCAGACGCTTTAACCTCTGAGCCACCAGGGAACATTGTTATATACATTATATAATGTATATTTCTCAGGTTACCTGTGAAGTATATGAACTACTACCAATAATAAGTACCAATAAGATAAATGAAAATTAGAAAGCCCACACAGCTGGTAAGTGGCAGTGTAATTCTGAATGAATCTCTTTTATACTACAATGGATTGCTGCTAGACACCTAAATCAGAGGGCTTAAAAAAAAGACAAGTGTGATGGTCAGTTTATTCCCCTTGGACTGTCACAGTTCTACATTTTTCAGTCAAATATTAATCGAGGTGTTGCTCTGAAAGTATTTTGTAAATGTGATCGGAATCTATGATCAGCCAACTTTAAGTAAAGGAGACTATCCTAGACAATCTGGGTGGACTGTATCAAATCAATCCACAGTTGCAAGAGAACTGAGATTTCCCTGAGGAATACGAAATTCCCCCTGTGGATCAAAGCCTCAGCTCTTGCCTGAAAGTTTTGAGCTACCCTTTCTGATGGCCTGGCCTATGGATTTCTGACTTGCATAGCCAGCCCCTTAAAACATATAAGCTAGTTTCTTGCAGTAGACATTTTCCCTACATCTCTTTTTCAAGAGGTATATAATTCTCTGCTACAGAGCACATGAACTTTACCCAGAATTTTAGTAGTCTGTGCCAGTGATTCTCTCATTAGGACTTGTCATTAACTGTACACCACCTCTTTTCCCTAAAACAGATACCTCAGTACTACTGTACTAGGTCATATGGTCATACTAGCATTCATCACAGTTTGCAAGCACGTTCTTCGTAGGTGCCACTCAAAGCTGGGAGCACTATGTCACCTGATATATGGATCAAAACAGCATTCTCAGAGATGGAACATCCCACTCCTAAAACTCAAGAGACTAAACAGAGATTACACTTAATTCTTAGTGGCAGGAGGTTCAAAATGCAAAACTCCTCTTTTACGTTGGAGAGGATGCCTGGGCATGGTTGAGAACTCCAGACATGTTCCAAACCTCAGTGATATCTACCCTCCAAATATTTATAAGGGTCATCTGATATCCTCTGCAGGGTTTGTCTTCCCAGGATTTCAACTCCCTTGCCACTCTTGTTCTCCTGGTGCCATTAAGATGAAGTCATCTATCTGTGGGGTTTTCACTTTGTTCTGTTGCCTTTGGACTGTTTTTTTTTGTTTTTTGTTTTTTTTTTTTTACCAGATAGTAGTGTTATTATAGGCTTGTAACAAGTATATTCTAATATGTCTTAATACTTAAAAATACCATTTCTAACCATCATTCTTGATAGGGAGGGAAATATATTTGTAAGATCACTGATTGCAAAATATACACTGAGGCTGTGTTAATATGACCTAGCAAAGATTCCTCATTCCACACAAATAATTGGAATTGCTGTGTGGTTGAGATGGCATGAGTCAATACCATCCTCCAGAATCCATCTGGCATTTTTAGAGACATGAATAGAGTTGGAGATATAATGAGCATCACCACCCCAGGAATAACATTAACCTATTCCATTTCATCCAAGCTATGATATTGCTTTTAATTTTTCTAATTTGGCTTGGGGTAGGGGGCTTTAGAAAACTGCCACTTGACCATCCAACTATGAATAGGTCTTACCTCACAGGATAAGGAATCAATGTGGGGCCTGCCAACTACCAAATATGTCCAATAGATTTTATAACTGGGGATATATTATATTATATTTGGACAAGAAAACTGGTATTAGGTGGGTTTATGGATGAAGTGGATCCAGTGTGGGCCACACCTGGCCAAGATTCCCTTTATTGCCTGGCCTCCATAAATCACACTCTAACAAAAGGGCTTTAGGGCTCTGGTTGTCTATGCCAGTTTGGATTTTGTATCTTCAATATCTTTTGGGTATTCTACTTTCCCTACAGTAAGTTCAACAGGGAAAGTACTCAATGGCTACAGATTTCCTTGAAGAAGGAATGGGAGGAATAATGGTCACATTTTCTTGCTACAGTGTTGCAAGGGTTCTTTCTTTCATAAACTCAATAGCTACAGTATGTGAGTTCTGGGTCTGAAAACTGACTTGAATTCATAAACTAGGCAAGGTGGTGTGACTTTTAGTTCGGGTGGCCCCTCTTAGATTTCTGATCATTAATCCTTATTTTATTGTTTGCTTAGATCGAGAGATGCTCTGAATACCTCTGTTTTGCTCATAAGGACATCATGTTCTATTACCCAATTCCATAGCTCTCTAAATTTTTATGGAAACTCTACTGGTACAGCAAACCTATTGAGGTTAAAAGTTCAACTTTTAAAATCTTCTTTGAGATCTTCTGCTACTTTTATGATTAAACTTGATTTTCCTATCCCCTAAGAGGATAAATCGGAGTCTCTTTATATTGATATATTGTCGAGGAGGGCCTCTTAGAATTTAATTGCTCAGTCTTTCATTTTTTTTCCCCCACTAAGTCAACTATTTCTCTTAAATAGCTATCCATTTCCTTTGCCTTTGTAAATCCTATTTTGGTGTGCTTCTTAACCCCTGATACATTACTTCTATCAGCGCATTCCCTTCCAGCACATACCCATTCCCAACAGTGAAAGTGTTAACAACTTCACTATTGCTGCTTACCAAGAGATCTGAATGCTCTGTCTGCTGCCGACAGGTGATCCGGTAGGCTTCCTAGGACCACTTCTAGCACTAACTATTGCAGACTGTGTTTCCCAGATTCTGAGACAGAGATTTGTGTACAGGAAGCTTATTGACTCAGTATCGGTAACAAAGCAAAGAGTAAAGAAATGGGTAGAGGGAAACCTTAGACTATGTTCGAGTCACATCTACGATGAGCTCTGGGGTCGGTAAGACCTTGCAGAGTTGTCTTGTATGGGAATTTATCATACAGAGCCAGCTCTCTTTATCCTAAGGCAATTGCTGGGAGACGGGAATCAATCCCCAGCTGGCAGGAAGAGGCACGCTTAGTCTCAAAGTACACACGCGTGTGCGTTTCTTCATCCCTGTGTACCTACGTGCGTATGCGCGTAATGCGTGCATGCGTTAGGGCGTGCACTCTGCGTTGAGCATGTGCTCCATCAGCTTTCCCTTCAGTAAGCAGGGAATTTGATTATAAAGCCCTTTGTTACTTTTCACTCTGCCTTGCTTTCTTTTCTGAAAACGACCCCTCATACATATGTTAAGACAAACTATATGATTGTAGAAAAAATTTTAGAGAATTAAAGAAGGGTAGTTTGGTTAGAAGGCAATGGCACCCCACTCCAGTACTCTTGCCTGGAAAATCCCATGGATGGAGGAGCCTGGTAGGCTGCAGTCCATGCTAAGGGTTGGACACGACTGAGCGACTTCCCTTTCAGTTTTCACTTTCATGCATTGGAGAAGGAAATGGCAACCCACTCCAGTGTTCTTGCCTGGAGAATCCCAGGGACGGGGGAGCCTGGTGGGCTGCAGTCTATGGGGTCGCACAGAGTCGGACAAGACTAAAGTGACTTGGCAGCAGTTTGGTTTACCTTAGGTTTCGCCCAACTCTCTGAGGTTGTGGTGTCCGTTCTCATTTGAGTACATGTCAGAATATGAACTAGGAGAAGGATAAGGAAGAGTTTCTCTCTGGATTTCATAAGGTATATTTTTTTCTCTCATGATTTTGCCTTTTTTTTAATTGGGCTATAGATGATGGGTTGGGGAATATCTCTGCAAGGTAGGCGCCACCAGGGAAATATCCATTCTGCTTTTCCTGAGATAGCTTTTGTAGCTTTTTCTTTCTCTTGGAGCCACTATCCTTGCCGGCAGCAGCATCTTCAAGTCCATTGCCAAGTGGCTTGTCCTTGGAAGAGAATTTCCTCTTTTTCTTAGGGACACTCTTATTTATTGACTTTTAGGGGACCCTAACTGGTTCTTCTTTGAAAAAGATTTCTTCCTTTTGGGAAGATTCCACTGCCAGCTCTCTCTTCAAGATCACTGCTAACCAGTTTCTCCTTAAAAAATTATTTCTTTTCCTTGGGTTTGGAAAAGGAGACAGATGGGTCTTCCATTCGATTTTCCTGAGGAGACTCCTGGCACTTTTTCTCTTTCTTCTTTTTGGGGCTTTCGCTTGTCTCCTCACCTTCCTCTGGAGCACTCCTGATATTTTCTGAAGATTCCAGGGCAACTGCAGCCAGCCACTTATTTTCCTTTTTAAAGTGCTTCATCTCCTGTTTGCTAGTAATCTCAGCAGCTGCCCCCTCTGTCTGAACCATTGCTTCCTTCATGACATCCAAATTCTTTAATGGAATCTCTTCAATCTCAAAGGACAGCCGCTCCTCAACTTGTTCTCAAAGGTTCTCCCCAAATCCACTGGTGCTTAAGATATACAGTCAGTTCATGAGGTAATATTGCATTTGTTTGCCAGGTATCCAGAGATGCGGTGGACTAAGGTAGAATGGAAAATGAGTCCATATTTTGGGGTGTTAAACCTTATCTTCAGGGCTCTGGAAACTTGGTACATTTGCTGGGTCTAGGAAATCATTCAGACATCAGGACTGGCCAGGGTTAGAGTGTCTTTTAAAATATAATACCATAAAACATTTTATTTGAAACTTTGTGAATCGCTAGAAGATGTCAAGTGCTCATATTTAAATGTAAGTATGTATGGTCATCCTCGGAGAAGGCAATGGCACCCCACTCCAGCACTCTTGCCTGGAAAATCCCATGGATGGAGGAGCCTGGTAGGCTGCAGTCCATGGGGTTGCTAACAGTTGGGCACAACTGAGCAACCTCACTTTCACTTTTTCCTTTCATGCATTGGAGAAGGAAATGGCAACCCACTCCAGTGTTCTTGCCTGGAGAATCCCAGGGACGGGGGAGCCTGGTGGGCTGCCGTCTATGGGGTCGCACAGAGTCGGACACGACTGAAGCGACTTAGCAGTAGTAGTAGTAGTAGTAGTAGTAGTAGTAGTAGTATGCTCATCCTAAACTAATCTAGGTGCACTCTTCTTAGCTCTGATGTCTCAATTACTTTCATTAGGAGGGACTCCTAAGATCTGCATGTAGACTGAGGTACTGGCAGTTTGGTGGGGAGGAGGTTTAAAAATCATTAATGCTGTCTTCTGTTACTTTTATTCTTAAACAGCATGAGATTTTAAGATGAGTTATTTTGAAGGTATTTTCTGAAATAATAGGAGGGTATTATAGCCACCCCCTCTACAAAAAGAGGGTACTTTTCTGATGCATGAAGTTTGCAGATGTAGGGTAGCATATGTGGCATTATCCTTAGAAATAGGGTATATAACACAGGTGCAAGTGACTCTAGCTCTCATCTGAACTAGGTTTGTATTAAAAGAGGTAAGAGAAAGAGTTTATTCTTTCTTTCTCTGAATGCAGTTCACATCCATGCTAATGAAATTCAATATAAAGAGTCACTTGCATTCGCTCACCGTATAAAATGACACTGACTGCTTCCCAACTCCCATATGTGGGATTTGAGTAGGTGAACACTCTCAACTCAAGTGCTGTCATATGTATTTGCCCCGTGAAGATCTTTTAGGTTCTGCTCTCAAGTCAGCAGGTTGCCTTCGATGCCAGTGGTGGTATTTTATCATGTTGTTTCCCCACAATAAATTCCAGTCCTTCCCTGGCTTGGCTGTGACCACCTGTTCTCCCACACCTGTTTTCAATTTATAAACCATATGCTGTAGTCACAGCTGAGAACCGCTGTCGACATGATGCGATTTCTCATAAATATTTCATAAATTCAAAGTTTCTTGCACTTCAAAATATTTTGAAGGCACTGATTTTACTGAAAACCTCACAGAGACTGACATATACTCTTTACTATGATCATTATGCAAGCAAAGAAAGATGAAGTATACAGCCTTATAAAATAACCTGCACCGATACTGAAATAGCACTATATTGGTATTTATGCTTTTAAACAAACAGAACTGCAGCCTATGGTAAAATAATTCAAGTGAAGTAATTGGTCTGAAATGTACATATGCTCAGGAAATCCAGGGAAACAGATGTTTTCACATTGCATTTCCTATGTGGAATAAGAGATGCTTCACAAGACTGTCAAATACTTAACCATGTATATTCATTGGCATTCTGTTATTAGTATTTGGAGAATGTACATTAAGCGAATTTTACAAATCATGCTTTGTAAGTAACGAAACCGAAGATTCAGCTTGCTTAAATAATAAAGAAAATTGCCTGTCCTATCAATGTTAGTTGCTCAGTCGTGTCCAGCTCTTTGTGCCCCCATGGTCTGGTCTGTTCATGAAATTCTCCAGGCAAGAATTCTGGAGGGGGTTGCCATTCTCTACTCCAGGGGATCTTCCCAACTTGGAGCGAACCTGGGTCTCCTATATTGCAGGCATATTCTTTACTATCTGTGCTACCATAAGAGATCTATTGAATTTAAGGCTTGGATTGATTCAAGAATAAAGAAATTGTGGTCTGGACTCTGCGTTTCTCCCTCTTATTCTCAGTTTTGTTTTTCTAGTACAGTTCTACCTTTATATTTAGAGAATGTATGCTGTTATTTCATCAGTCTTCATTCTTTCTTGTTTAAGGGCAAAAGAATTTCATATGGTAGCCCCACAAAAGAGATAAACAACAGTAAAAGCCAAAAGAAAACAGTGAAGAAACCTCCTTTCTCTCCAGAAGTCTTAGTAAATATTTTCTCTCATCTCATTTAGATTGCAATCTAAATGACTATTTATGAAATGAATATTTTGAACCAAGGAATGAGGTCTGTGAAGCCAGTCAGTACCTAACCCTAGGAATTCATCCCTCTGAGACCATGTTCTTGAAAATAGGAAAGAGGCAAATTTCCCAGCAGAGGATCCAGTTACTTTTTTAGAGTGAGGGTGGTTGCATATGAAAAAAGTCAATTTGTATCTGTACCTTTCCCTATGTGTACCTATAGATATATACATACACAAACAAAGTTGGGATGATACTGTACTTTTCTGTCTTCTTATTTAGAATTGGAATTTTATCACACTTTTTTTTTTCATTTCAGTACATAGCCTACAAATTTAGATTTTCTAAATAAATGAACACCAGGGATTATTGTTATGTTAATCATTGTTGCATTGATGGGTACATAATATAGGATATTTTGATCCTATTTGACTAGACGTTTTTGGAAAGACACGATAGTAAACAGTTCAGCCAAACAGTTTTGATGTAAAGACATATTTCTTGATGAAACAGGGACTTCCCTGTAGCTCTGACAGTAAAGAAACTGCCTGCAATGCAAAAGACCTGGGTTCAATCCCTGAGTAAGAAAGATCCTCTGGGGAAGGGAATAGCAAGCCACTCCAATATTCTTGCTTGGAGAATCCCATGGACCGAGGAGCCTGGTGGGCTATAGTCTGTGGGGTCACAAAGAGTCGGACATGACTGAGTAACTAAAACTACTTAATGAAACAGGACTTGACCAGAATAAAAGTAATAGCAATATAACACCTCCATTTTCCCTTCATTGTGGTATGTTTTTAATGAATAAATTTCTTTTATTGTGGCAATGATACAGTTCATATTATTCTTTTACGATTGAATTCTTTATTTGATTTATTTCTTTATTTGGCCACAATTCTTTTATTCTTGAACTATCCTGGTTTGAAATTAGACAGATCTGCCTCTTGTCTGTTCAGTCAGGTACTCCTCTTTATTATTTAAGCCAGGTTTCTGTTACTTGTAAAGAATGATTTTTAAATGTTTCAGTTCATTTAAATTATTATGAATGAAAAACTGTCCTCTGAGTAATACTTATCACTGTGGCAATGATAGGCCGAACAGAGGTTCATATGCAAGTTTTGCTTTTGACAGCAGATGTAACCATGGAATGTTGGTTTTGAGAAGTTTTCTCAGAAATCATCTGGGAATGGGGACCCTTGTTGAGCTCTTTTCCAACCATAGTTGGCCTTGCTGATTCTTTCACATATCTCATTCACATATCACTTATAGCTGCTTTCACACTGCAAAGGCAGAGGTGATTAGTTCTCACTGCAAATTAAAAAATATTTACTAACTGACTCTTTCCAGACAAGTATTTGCCAACACCTGATCCAGGCTATTCAGTTCAGTTTAGTTCAGTCGCTCTGTCATATCTAACTCTGCGACCCCATGGGATCCAGGCTGCGGGTGGCAAATAGATTTTCTATGCCTTGGTATCTTGGGTAAACTGATGGTAATTTCCTTTAGGACAGTATGGAGGATTGGGGAGGAGCATTAGGAAGGACTGCTCAGGTCTGCTTTGGGTCTCTGAAGGTCCAAAGTTTGTACATATGTTGGTACTTAGCAATCACCCGTGGTATAAAAGTAAACGAGAAAAATGATTGTGTTCAGGGAATGCTGCTCTAAGAGATGGGAAATTAATTTCTGCTTGTTACTAACTGTGTCTTTGGGTAAACTCAGTATCTGTGTCTTTACTCAATATCCACCCTCTGCAAACCAAAAGTGCATAACAATATCTAGCCTAATTATGTCTTGGAGTGGCTAGCACATGTAAAAACATATGTGGGAATGCTTTTTATATTATTGGACTAAGAGAAAGAAATACTAATAATTACTTTATCATAAAACTTTGTTGGAAATGGCCATAAATAATGTCTGCATACCAGGGCACTTATATGTTATTTATAGGATTAATAATCTCTGTTCTAGAATTATTATACAATATATATGTGTGTGTGTGTATGCATATTCAGTATCACTATGCTATATAAATATTCTCATTTGGCATATTTAAGTCCAAGTAATCTGGTACTGAAGTCTCAGTTCTCCATTGTGCAATACCACCTTTTGAAGAGCGGTACCATAGCCTGGGTACTTTAGGGTGAGACACATATGCATAAAAGAAATAGGCGCAGGAATATCAAACAATGGTTTGTGACAGACCAGGCCCAAGTGCTTTAACAGGTGCAGTGATGAAGCTTGCTCCTATATTAGTGTGAAAAGTTTTGGCTTACATTAAAGTGATGAGTTGGGAATGGTAACAGTGAACCTAGTGAACTGTCCTTCACCGGATAATGTATGAGGTTGTGAAGGACAATATTTCAAAGACCCACTATCAGCAGGATTCTGGAAAAGATAGCACAGATTTTAGAAAATATACCATATCACACTTGCAGTTTCAAATATTTCATATTTTCTTCTTTATTTGTAAAATACTCAATCCACAGTAGATCACCATGTTGTGTCCAAAATGTTTCGTTTATCCTAACTTCCCCCTGTGGTCCTTACTATTGTATATTCACTCAGTTGTGTCCAACTCTTTGTGACCCCATGAATTGCAGCATGCCAGGCCTCCCTGTCCATCACCAACTCCCGGAGATCACTCAGACTCACGTCCATAGAGTTGGTGATGCCATCCAGCCATCTCATCCTGTCATCCCCTTCTTCCCCTGACCCCAATCCCTCCCAGCATCAGAGTCTTTTCCAATGAGTCAACTCTTTGCATGAGGTGGCCAAAGTATTGGAGTTTCAACTTCATCATCATTCCTTCCAAAGAACAGAGTCTACTAATTTGTCTTAAGCACCTTGACTTTAATGACACTTTCCCCCTCCAATTTAAAAAGTATACATATATGTTATGGAAGTCTGAGAAGCAAAGGCAGCCAGGAACACAGAATCATCCATGGTTACAAACAGTCTATAATTTGATGTATTTGTCTAGTCTCTAATGGTATCTCCATATTTGTCTGGTCCTTTGGAGAAGGAAATGGCAAAACACTCCAGTATTCTTGCCTGGAAAATCCCATGGACAGAGCAGCCTGGCAGGCTACAGTCCATGGAGTTGCAAAGAGTTGGACATGACTGAGCAACTTCACTTTTTGTGTGTATATATAATATACAATGAAGCACATTTTTGTGTGATAGTACAGTATATATCATGATTTTTTGCACATTGTGAATATTTACTAATTCAAATCCCAAAGCCACGGGTAGTTTGATTTTCAAAAATGCACTACACTGTAACAATCAGAAAAGAGATATAACCCAGCTTTTGTGGGAGAAAATTCGCTTAAAAGACAAAATGATAACAGACCTTCAAATAGATTTTTGTTAAGTTACAATTAAAATACCATATTTTCTTAATGTGCAATCTAAACTGAGACCCAGAGCAATAAAGTCCAAAAAGCATAATGCTTCTAGATGATTTTAAAATTTGTACTATTCAAGTAACTATTGAGAGATTTATTTCATTAATTGTTTAAAAATCTATTCATATAGTATGGCCAAAAGAAATCCACAGATACACCAATGGTTATAAATAAATGAAACATGAACACACCTGCATACTTCCTTCTGTTACACTTCGTTTTGCCTTTTGTTGCCACCACAATGAAAAAAGTTTTGATTCATAGTGCTTCAGAGATGACTTAGCAATTCCATGTTTAAGATGCTTCTTTCATATATACAAAATGATATTCATAGGTTGGTTAATTCACTAGTTCTATTTTTTTGTTAGACATCATCTCCTCAAAGCATTTTAAAAGCTTAGGTGTTGTAAAATCAAGACAGAAGTTTGTCCATAATAACTCAGGCATTTCCTAAAAAATGAACACATAGAACTGTGGTTATAATCTGTCTTCTAGATATAGAGATACTATCAAAGAGTCCTATTTTTCATCCTTTCTTTCCTCTTTGCCCTTCAGGTCTAAGGATAGTAAATGATGTCTGTTATTACTATTCCTGTGGTACTGGATTATTTCTTGATCACTAACCCAAAACCTGCCTTAAAACTTTTTAAATTGTTCTTTTATTAAACTTTCCTCATATTACTCAACTGGAGTATACTAAATTAGTTTGCTAATGCAACTTGACTGATAGCAGCTGAAAATTTCAGGTCATAGCACATGTCCTAGAAAAGTAACACTATCACTCAAATAGATTGTCAACCTCCTCCGTTACTTAGCAAGGCTTCCCTGATGGTTGAGCAATAATCTGCCTGCCGATGCAGGAGACACGGGTTCGATCCCTGGGTTGGGAAGATCCCCTGGAGAAGGAAATGGCCACCCACTCCAGTATTCTTGCTAGGGAAATCCCACAGACAGAGGGGTCTGGCAAGGTCTCAAAGAGTTGGACATGACAGCAACTAAACGACAATTACTAGCACAGTATTTGTAATACAGAAACATTCAACAATACTTTTTAAAGTAAAAGAACATATATTTGATTGAAAGAATGAGGGTTGACAAGGTACATAAGAGGATCACTCAAATATTCAAACTCTTTGCCAGTACTTTTAAAAAAATGTTAGACATAGCATCCAAGTTATATTATAAAATTATTCTTATATGATTTGAAAATTTTTAATCTTTATAATTTGATACAACTATACTGAGTTAAATTATGTCCCATCTCTCCCACAAAATTTATGTCCACTCAGAATCTCAGACTTCAGGTCTTATTTAGAAATAGAATTTTTGAAGATGTAACTGAATTCAGATGAGGTCATAGAGGATTAGGGTTTGGTGTAATCCGATGATTGGTGTACTTATAAGAAAATTGGTCAAAGCGACATGCATGGGGAAGACAACGTGAAGAAACACAGAGAACACCAGATGAAGATGGAGGGAGAAAATGGAGAGACATGTCTATGGATAAGGAGCATCAAGGAATGGGCTGGAAGCCACCAGAAGCCAGGAGAAAGGTGTGTAACACCTTCCCCAAGAAGGAACGAACCCTGCTGTCACCATTGTTTCAGACTCTGGCTTCTTGAATGATGAGAGAATAAATTTCTGTTATCTCATGCTGTTAAGTTTATGGCAGTTTTTACTAGTTCTAAGAAACTGATAGAATAGTTCATTCCACAAATGTTTATGGGTGTCTGGCACATGCCCGGCACTAGCCTATGTTGCGGTGATACAGTGGTGCACGAGACAAAGTGCCTCTCTTCATGGAGCACATGCTGGCAGAAACAAACACATGAATAGGCAGGGGACACCACGACAGGGAACGGCGAAAGCAACAAACACTAAAGCACTGTACGACATGGAGTTGCAGAGTGTACTATTTTATGTGAGGTAATCCCAGACCTTTCTCATGTTGTGATATTTGATGAGAGATGTAATTGCAATGAAGAATCAGAATATGTGAAGATCTGGAATAAAAGCATTCTAGACCAAGAAAACACAAGTGCAGAAGCCCTGAGGTGTGACCAAGCTTGGTGTATTTGGAAGCAACTGATAGACTAGTGTGTTCATACTATAATGCATAGGGCAGAGGAAATGATTTTGGTGAAATAACATAGTAATGCCCTCTTGATAAGGAATTTTTATTCTAGGTATAATTGAAAGCCATTGCTGTTTGTGTACACAGGGAAAAGTATAAAAATTTTAATCCATATTTAAAAAAATAACACTCTCACTTCTGTGTGAATAATAAATGTAATAGGCAAGTGTGAAGGTAGGGATATTGGTTAGTAAGCGACTGCAGTAATTTAGGCAGGATGTCATGATAACGAGGTCTAGAATGTTGGCAGTGAAGGTCATGAAAAGAATTCAGTCAAGACAAATATTGATGGAAGAGAAAATTGAATTTGCTGTGAGACATGAACATATAATATGAGGTATGAAAGAAAGACCAGGATCAAAGATGAACCTTTCATGGCCAAAGTAAGTAGTACATTATGGTGTGACTACTGAAATATGAAACAAGAAAAGCCTCAAGTTCAGTACCCAAGTTGAGTTTGGAATGCCAGGAAAAGACAAGTAGATAGACACTGGCATTGGAAACTTGGGAGTAGTTTTCCTGTGAACACAAGAGAAATGGGACCGTGAATTACTGTCCCATTACAGGACAAAGTGGTATTTCAGTAAGTTCAGTTCAGTTGCTCAGTCATGTCTGACTCTTTGCGACCCCATGAATCGCAGCCCGCCAGGCCTCCTTGTCCATCACCAACTCCCAGAGTTCACTCAGACTCACGTCCATCGAGTTGGTAATGCCATCCAGCCATCTCATCCTCGGTCGTCGCCTTCTCCTCCTGACCCCAGTCCCTCCCAGTTAGTTAACCATGTCTATATTTTTTAACCTGGGAGATATTAGAGTGTGTTTGTTTGCTGATGGAAATAGTCCAGAAAATAAGACTAAGTCTATGATTTAGGAGGGATGAGGGAATTGCAGAGACATTATCCCTGAGGCAAGTGGAAAGGATTCAGTGTGCAAATGGAAGGGTTGGACTTATTTAGAAGTCAGATTCACTTTAGCTGAAGGAAAGGGCTGAATACAAGGGTAAACATCTAGGCTGTTTGGTATACTCAATGTTACAAGTTTACATAGCTTTCATCTAATTTCTTCTACTTTTTTTTCCTTAGAGTCAAAAAAGCTTAGAATGAGGAGAGGGAGAGTCTTGAGAAGAAAAAAGTTATTGAAAAATTATGTCAGAGTAGGGAGCAAAGTGTGAAATTAACACCAGATGATTTTATAGCTGGGCAATGCTGAGGGCCCACTTAGTATCTCTTGTTGTAAATTTAAGTGAAACAAGCCAGGGAGGCTCTCTTGATTTTTTTCTGGTTGAATACTGCTGCTTAGGCACAGGTGAAAAGTAGTTAAAGTTAGGTTTAGCTGGGTTCAGATTTTGTGAAATCAGTTGAATACAGAGTCAAAGAATTATGTATGTGTGCAAAGTGTGATAGACTTTGGAATTTAAACTAGTGAAAAGGGGAATAAGGACATAAAGGTAAGGAAGGACATTAAAATACATGGTATTGAGGAAACCAGAATTGAAAGACATGTGTTCTCCAGTGTTCATTGCAGCACTGTTTACAATAGCTTGGACATGGAAGCAACCTAAATGCCCATCAGCAGACGAATGGATAAGAAAGCTGTGGTACATATACACAGTGGAATATCACTCAGCCATTAAAAAGAAATCATTTGAATCAGTTCTAATGAGGCAGATGAAACTGGAGCCTATTATACAGAGTGAAGTAAGTCAGAAAGAAAAACACCGATACAGTATATTAACGCATATATATGGAATTTAGAAAGATGGTAATGATAACTCTATATGCGAGACAGCAAAAGAGGCACAGATGTAAAGAACAGACTTTTGGACTCTGTGGGAGAATGTAAGGGTGGGATGATTTGAGAGAATAGCATTGAAACATGTATATTACCATATGTGAGATAGATCGCTGGTCCAGGTTCGATGAATGAGACAGGGTGCTCAGGGCTGGTGCACTGGGATGACCCTGAGGGATGGGATGGGGGAGGGCAGTGGGGAGGGAGTTCAGGATGGGGAACACATGTACACCCATGGTGGATTCATGTCAGTGTATGGCAAAACCAACACAATATTGTAAATTAGCCTCCAATTAAAATAAATTAATAAAAATAAAAATAAATAAAATACATGGTATTAAAAATGACATGCTTAATTATTAGAGGCCCCAGTGGATAAAACATGTTAGATACATAGATGCTGAAGTTAATAAACTAGATTAAAATAATGCATTTAAAATCCACAAAATAAAAAACAGGCAAACTAACTAAATTGAACATAAGGACACTGATTTTGATTAACTGATTAGGAAAAATTCAGATACTATTAAAATTTCTTCTTAAGATGCCTGACTCACATCATTTGGAAAATTTTTCTTTTATATCTTCATACTTGTTCTCTAGGCATCTTAAAAAGAAATTTAAATCTGAAGCTCTAGATCTTAGTAAATATTAAAATAAATTTTTCTTAATGGGGAGAGTTTATTTTTATTGTTTGACATGTATGCTATCACAAAAATGTTAAGAGAAATCACACTGTTATAATTTATTTTTGTACCATAAATTTTTGTTAGAGTTAAAGCTCAGTTTATTATCAAAGGTAGCAAATTAGTAGGTTATATGTTTTATGTCTTCTCTTAAACTGATGGTTTATTTCATTAATGGTTGTCTTCTTGACAACTGGAGTATCAATATATGAGTTTCTAAAATGCTCCCCTTTACAATAATATGTTACTTTAGTCTATTCTTATTTAATTTCTTTAATTTGAAAATTAAAATGTTAGTAATTTCTTTTTTCAATGATGTAGCTAACTTTTAAAAGGTTGTTGAAAGTTTCACTCCCGCTTAGTATGCAGAAGACTGTAAAAACACAAAAAGAAAATAATCCCCAACCCCCCCAAAAATTGCTCCCACAACAATGAGGAAAAGATGGATAATCTAAAAATCACATTTTCTTGAGTTCATCAGAGCACTGAAATTGCCAAGAAATCAAAGGACAAAGAGGGACTTGCTCCTCCAGGAGAGATGGGAGTACAGCCTCACCTTTGGCAGATCACAGAGAAAGATGCACCCACCATACAAAGGGGTAACAAGAAATCAATTAAAATTTTTAATGAATTTAAAGCCTAAGTATGACAGACTTCCCATGGTAAACTGTTACCAATAAAAGTTCTTGGATATCCTCATCAATAGATATTGAAAAGAGGCCATACAAGCAATTCAGGCAAGACATTATTGATACTCCTGCTGCAGCATGAAGGAGCAAAAACAACAGGTTCCCTAACTTGCTCCCTAAGTAGGGGGTGAGCTGGTCCTTTAAATAGGGTGAGGGTAGGGGCAGGTCCAGGGGTCATGCTGGAAGGGTGCTTCAGGGTGCTGTGTGCAGGGACCATGAGCAGTACCCTGCTTTTGCTTCTGACACCTCAGCTGAGTTTCGGGTCTTTTGGTATCTTGTTATTCATAAATTGCCCCGCCGTGCATGCTCACAGTTAGTTTTAGTCCTTTATGATTTCTCTGTGTTCTGCAGCTCCAGGAGATGGAGACATTTGTCCAGGTGTAAGCACTGCAGTAGAGGGCCCCAGGTCCTGGCCTGTCTCAAAGCCACATTAAAGGCTAGAGACAGGACAGAGAGAGTGCTTCTCCAGGGAGCGGGCGTGAAAGAAGTGATCGTGTCTGAGAGAGGAGAGGCCCATCTGCATCTAGATCCCTTCCTTTCTTGCATAAAACAGAAGCTGTAAGCCACTGGGGAAGAAATAGAAATCCATTTACCTCTGTCTACCTGCTTCTGGAGGAAGAGTAGAAAACTCTATCCCAAGGCACCAAAATCGATTGCCTTTGGAGAAAAGACTCAAGCCAAAAAACAAAACTAAACAAAAAATCTAACCCTGAGGGAGAGTTGGTACACTGGCTAATTTCTACAATGATTCTGTGAAGTCTGTACATACAGAGAGAGAGAGAGAGAGACTCTCAATAGGTGCATAAAAAGAATTGGTAAGATCCAACATCTAAGTACAGTAAAAACTGTTGGCAAAGTAGGAGTAGAAGACAATGTCTTTGACTTGATAAATGGTATCCATGAAGAAAATTGTGATTAATATACTTGAGTGAAAGAATGACCGACTACTTCCCTGACTTAGATGGCAAACAAGGTAGGAATCTTTGCTCTTGTAATTCCAGGATTGAACTAGAGGTCTTTAATGATGAAATGATGCAAGATAAAGAAGAAAGAGGAATACAAATTATAAAAGAAGTGAAATGGTTTTTATTCACTGAAGGCATTACTTCTACATAGGAAATCCCAAATAATTTATGAATAAAGCTACAAAACCTGTAATATTTTATCATGGTCTCAGTATATGAGCTCAACAGAAGTCCATTGTGTTTTTACGTGCTACTATAAATGAAGAAGTAGACACTGAAATTAAAATATCATTGCTGATTACAGTAGCATCAAAACCAAAAAATACTTAGGGATACATCAAACATAAAACATGTAATAATTGCATGCTAAAACTAGAAAATATTGCTGATAGAAAATCAAGGAGAGACAAAAAATTAAATAGATACAACACGCTCATGTTTCAAAAATACTCAGTATTGTTATGATACTAATTCTTTTAAGGTGGATCTACCTATTAAATGCAATGCTAGTGAAAATTCCAGCAGGCTTTTCTTCTTACAGAAATTGACAAGCTGAGTCTACAGTTTATATATTAATGCAAAACACCTAAAGTAAGCAATTTTAAAAAATAGGAACACAATTGGAAGAGACACTACCTTATTTTCAAAACTTAATGCAAAGCTACAGTAATTAAGACCATGTTTTATTGGTAAAAAGACAGACATACTGTAGATCATTGTAACACAGGAAGTCCAGACATAGACTTACAAACATATGGTTAGTTAATTGATTTTGGCAAAGTTGTCACAGATAATTCAATAGGAAAAAGATATTCTTTGACAAATGAACAATTGGACTTCCATTTGTAGAGTATGAACTTTGACCTATGAAAAATAAACTCACAATGCACCATAGGGTTTACATCTAAAATGTAAAACTATAAAACATTTCAGGGAATGTGTAAAAGAAAAAAAAATTGTAACTAACCAAAGATTTACACATAAAATCATAAGCTATAAAATATTAGCTGTAAAAGGAAAAATGATAAATAGAACTTCATGGAAATTAAGAGCTTCTGTTCATTAGACAATGATGTGCATATTATGAATAAACAAGCCACTGATACAGGTCCATTTTTTCCTAAGCAAACATGTCTGATCAAGTACTTTTATCTGGAACACATAAAGAAATCTCAGATCAATAATAAGAAAACCAAAACATCAATACAGTTTTTATTGAAGATTTGAATACTCGTTTCACTAAAATATAGCTGTGAGTAGCATACAGGCACTTGAAAAAATGCTCAGCAGCAGTATCCATCAGTGAGCCAGAATATGATACTAGTATCTGTTCTGAGCTGAATTGTGTCCTCTTAAATTCATGTTGAGGCTCTAATCCCTAGTACCAAAAATGTCACTGTATTTGGAGATGGGGCCTTTAAAGAGGCAAGTAAGTTAAAATGAGGCTGTTAGGGTAGGCCCTAATCTAATCTAACTAGTATCCTTACAAGAAGAGGACATTTGGACATACAAAGAAACATTTAGGGTATGTATGCACAGAGGGAAGACTTTGTGAGGCCACGAGAAGAAAACAGCTACCTGCAAGCCAAGAAGAGGGTCTTCATAAGAAAATAAACCTGCTAATTCCTCCATCTTGTACTCTCAGCCTCCAGGATTGTGAGAAAACACATTTCTGCTGTTTAAACCAGCCAACTAGTATTTTGTTATGGCATCCCTAGAAAACTAATACAAATATGCATCTATTAAATGGGTAACATTTTTGCAAAATAACAAAGCCAAGTTTTCATGAGGATGTAGAGTAACTGGGATTCACATACATTGCTGGTGGGAAAGCAAAATGGTACAACTAACTTGGAAACCAGTTTGTCAGTTTCTTATTAAGTGTATATTTTTTGCTTCAGAAATCCCATTTCTAGGTATTTGTTCAGTGGAAATTAAAAGATATGGCTATACAAAGACCTGTACCTGAATTTTTGTTGCAGCTTTATTTGTAAGTGGTCCAAAATCATATATAATTTTGATGTCTGTTGACTGGTGAACAGAAAAATGGTGGTGCATCTACACGATGGAGAATGATTGAGCAATCAAAAGATCAAAAGGTGTGAACTTTTGATACATGCAGAAGGACAAATCTTAAAAGTATTATTTCAACTAAGAGAAGCCTGACAAGAAAGACTTGAACACTGCATAATTTTGCTTGTATGACGTTCTTGCGGTGCAACACTAGAGGTAGAAATCGATGTTTTCAATTGCTTGAGTTGGATTAAGGACATTGATTACAAAGGGGTACAAGGGATATTTTGCCTGTGTGGTGGTGATTAAGACTGTACATACTCTCTAACACTCCTAAAGCTTTACATCTAAAAAAGAGCAACTTTTGCTATATTTAAGTTATACTTGAATAAACCTGATATTTAAAAAGAAAGAAAGTCTAGAGAATAAAATGAGCTAAAGGCCAACCATGAACATTGACACACAGAATAAAACAATAGCTTAACAAGAATTAATATAATGATAAATTAAAGAAAAGTTTGTCCTTAATAAAATTCAAGTAGTATGCATTACATAAATAATTTGACCTGAGATTTCCATTAATAACCTCAGACTAAGAAAAATGTAAATTAATTAGAGCCCTTGGCTTGTAACCATCTATTGAGGGAAGCATTCATGATACAAATAGTTTCACCAACAGATGCCATGTTTGAATTGTTCTCTAAGTGCTATAAATCACTAATGATCAAATAGTTAGTTCTGACTGAAGATACTGGGGAGGGCTTCAGTGAGGAGGTGATATTTAAATTAAGTCCTTCAGTTTTCTGTTTGTTTACCAATCACTTGAGAGCTGTAAATATATATTTGCATGATGCAAAATCCCAAAATACCTCCATGTGGTTTTATGCATATGTGAGGTGTTTGGAGATGTTAAGTACATTTGCAATTTGCAGTGTATTTGTGGGCACCTTAAACACTTTCTTTTCCAAAGGTCATATTGTTTCTATAGTAACAAGTGCATTTCAAAATGAACATCAACACTGGGGTCACTCAACTACTGCTGTAAAGACTCTGAGTTGACCCTTAGCAGCAATAGATTCTGCTAAGAAAGATGTAATCTGGATTTCTTTTCGAAGTTTTATCTGTCTGTTCTTTTGTGTAAGAACATATTCAAGAGAAGTTGCCTCACCTATATTGCTATATAGATTAATGAGCAATAAAACATGCTTGTTTCCTCATGTATTACGCAGGCACAATGGTTGTTCATCTATGCCATTTGCATTCCATTATTTCATTTATCAATTACTCTAACACAATTAGTGAGAGCCTACCAGGTATTATCTACCTATCTATAGTTACAATTAGCTTTGAGGTAGGTATTATGAATTGTATTTTATAGATGAATAAAAGACTCAAGTAGTTTGCATCATTACTGTGAGTCCATAAATAGAGAAGTTCTTTTGATCAAAAATGCAGGATATGTTTTTCTCATTTGACAATTGCTTTACTGGAGTATGGTTTCTGACACCTGAAGATTTGTCTTTTGTTTTTAGGTAGTCACCAATCTGAGCTTCCCCGGTGGCTCAGATGGTAAAGAATCTGCTTGCAATGCAGGAGACCCAGGATTAATCCTTGGGTCAGGAAGATTCCCTGAGAATTGACTATCCATTCCAGTATTCTTGCATGGAGAATTCCATGGACAGAAGAGCCTGGTGGACTGTACTGCATAGGGTTGCAAAGAGTCGGGGATGATGGAATGACTTTCACTTTCAGACCTGAATCTATTTTGACTAGGGTCTCAAGATTTAATATAAATATCTACTATAAATAGAGCTATCAGGAAATTTGGAGAAGAATTTAGCCATTCAGCTGCAGCTTGCTTTTAAACATGAGAAAAAGCTTAGGGAAAATTTTTGTCTTTGACTTGCTAGTTATTAAGTGGTATTCTCCAGGGATCAATGCTACGGCTCTGCAGACTTATTTAACTACCTTTTAATATAAAAGCTCTGGAAGAAAGAGCACTTAATGAGATGATCAAGTTTACAGATGAAAGTATGGTCTCCCGGGTTGAGAAGTGCTAAGCTAATGGGAATAAACTTCAGCAATTGCTCATGAGGCTGTGATTGCTCAGAGCTGGGGTAGATGAACTTGAGAGCCAGCAAGCATAAAGTTTTACTTTTTGTCAAAAATAATTCAGACCAAACAGATGAAATTAAGACCTCTAAGTAGTGGATATGAGGCGAGAAAGATCTTTTTATTCACTTTTGGCCCAGGAGATTTTCTCTGAATAAAATAATAATGCTCTTTGAATATGCTTAGGGGAAAAAAGAAAGAAAATGAAAAGAAAATGAACTTATTCCTTTGCTCTTGACTTGTGCATGCAGTTTTGGGTTTTCCTTTTCAGAAAGTGAGGGCTTGCTGAAGGCAACTGAAACCGTCAAGGAGTTTGATTATTATTATTATTATTTTACTAGGCTATAGGAACATTCTTTTGGTCTAATGACAGAATAAAAATGTAGAAAAGTATCATTGCCCTCATAAAAATTTAAATTAAAGCCAGCTTTTTAATTTAAATATTAATAAACTTTAAAATTGTTAATATTATTAAATTATATATGTCTAATTAAATAGTGCATGTGTGCTCAGTTGCTCACTTGTGCCTGACTCTTTGTGACCCCAGGCTCCTCTATCCATGGGATTCTCCAGGCAAGAATACTGGAGTGAGTTGCCATTTCCTTCTCCAGGGGATCTTCCTGCCCCAGTGATCAAACACAGCATTGGCACACAGGTTCTTTAGCACTGTGCCACCTGGGAAGGCCCTACTAATAGTAATATTTATTATAATTTTCTACAAAATGGTTCAAATAGATGGCTTTCTTTGATCTTTGCAGTAATCCTGTGAGGAAGATATTTTTATTAACCAAAACCTGGGAGAATTCTTGGTTGTCATTGCTTCCTCTCTGATGCCTTCCCGATCCTCATTATTTTCTCACCCTTCATGCTAATTACTCTGTTAAAAACTCATCCTTGAACTATTTCCCTGTATGTATAGCATGGCTTCTGCCTGCAGTCATGCCCCATCCAACCTTCCTCCACATACTGTCCAGTCATTTTTCCAAATTGTTAGCTCTACACTTACTAAACATCCACTGCCAATGATATTGTCAGCATCCTCTATTATAGACTCCTCTTCTGCTCTGCTCACTCATGCTTTAATGGAGTCAGTGAATATAAATGATTCTTTCAGTTAGATTGACTGGGAAGGGAAAGATAGTGATTTAACATTAGATTGATGAGGATGTAGAACTAATAAAACACATTTTTTTTTTTTATTTCCTGCTATGGATTCAGGGTTAAGAATCAATGGAAAGAAAAAAAGAGGATGAAAATAATTGGAAGAATGAAGACTTAGAGGATCTATATGAAGGACGAAAGTACTAATGTGAATGGGTATGTGTAGCTGCAGGTAAATTTAGATGAGATTGAGTCTGTGTGTGTGTGTGAGCTTACACAGGCACACATATGACTTGGAGTGGAGGAAGGACTATCAAAGTTATGCCCAATGAAAAACTATGTGAAATACATTAGACATTTTATTTAAGCAATCCTCTGGTTAAGTATAATCTTTACAAGCAGTAGTTCAGATTGAAGAAAAAAAGTAGTTGCCTCAAATGTTGGAATTTTTTCATTAGTTGTTTTCATTGTTGTAGGGTTTATCCACAGTTTCATTAGTTAATTACTATGCACATATGTGTGTGTACATGTAAGAGCAAAACCAAAAATTTTATTTTGAATATGTACATTTATGTCTTTTGGTTTAGCTAATAATGATGAAACCTCTGGAATTATTTTTAGTCATAACTTTTCTTGAATGTGTAATATATATCCAAAATATCTTGTCAATTATATATTTTTATTCTTTTAAATATATATATATATAATCCTCTTTTTCAAATTATATATTACATACGTAAGGTCAGATGCTTTTACAAAATCACAAAAGAAAGCTGAGTGCCGAAGGATTGATGCTTTCGAACTGTAGTGTTGAAGAAGACTCTTGAGAGTCCCTTGGACTGCAAGGAGATCCAACCAGTCTGTCCTAAAAAAGATCAGTCCTGGGTGTTCATTGGAAGGACTGATGTTGAAGCTGAAACTCCAATACTTGGGCCACCTGATGCGAAGAGCTGACTCATTTCAAAAGACCCTGATGCTGGCAAAGATTGAGGGCAGGAGGAGAAGGGGACGACAGAGGATGAGATGGTTGGATGGCATCACCGACTCAATGGACATGAGTTTGGGTAAACTCTGGCAGTTGGTGATGGACAGGGAGGCCTGGCGTGCTGTGGTCCATGGGGTTGCAAAGAGTTGGACATGACTGAGCGACTGAACTGAACTGAACTGAATGAAATAAAATTAGTATCATATAGTATCATATTTCAGTTATTCCCAGGCCTAATTCCTGTTCCTCAGAGACAACCCTACTTCTGGTTTTCATTTCTAATATTTGCCTTCATATCTCAATATTTCTTCATATTTATTATATTTTTATCTTAAAATGTTTATATATTATTTATTAATCTCTTAATGAAGAAGCCTTATCACCTGTCACTAAGCACATCTCATACCTGTGCATTGGTGTGAGCTCACACGCACATCTCATATGCAAATCTAACAATACTCCTAATTTTATTACATCATAATTTTTGTTAGGTCAGTGTTCAGAATCTATCTACATCATTATGGATATCTAAAGTTTAATCATCACTGAAAGCCATAATTTTGTTTCTCTTCTGTTAATCATTTTTATTTGTTTAATTAAAATTAATTTTGTAAGTCATAACCAAACTTTATGAATAGAATTTTACTCTCAGATTAACTACACTGACAGATCTATCAATGTCATCTTACTTAACATGGCCCTCTGGTCTTTTGCTTAACATGGACTTGTTTTACCTTAGGTTTAATTTGCAATTTTTAATGTACATACATTTACCGTGATTGTGGAGATTTTCTTGGCATATTCTCCTTGATAAATCTTTTACTTCCTGGATCCAGGTTCTTCTCCTTATTTTGAGAAAGTTAGCTGTCTAGGTATAATCTTTTGAGAAGTTTCTGAGAAAGAAGGTATGAATGTTAGTTTTTAAGACATGTGTTTTGGTGGTAGGGGAGGATACCACCCTTGCTTTTTGGTGATTTAGTAAAAGGGCACATAGGATTCAGAGGGAGTTGTACTCACAGTTATGGTTTATTGCACTGAAGGGGTACACAGCAAACTCAGCAGAGGGAAGGGAAAAGAAGCATCAGATAATACCTGAAGGGATCCAGGAGCAGACTTCCAAAGTTCTCCATCACACAGTGACAGAGGACAGGACGTCTTGCACTGAACGTGCCTCTTCAGCATGGGAAATATGCAGCACATATCTAGTGTTTCTGCCTAAGGAAACCTGCCTAAAACTCAAGAGTCCAGAGATTTTATTGAAGGCTGGCCACATAAGTACTCTTTGCCTAGACAACTGGGCACTATTACCAAAATTCCAGACTCCAAGAAGTAAAGTGGTTGTTTACCATGAATCACATTGTTTGCACAAACAACACAGAAGACTAGTATAACAGAGTTCAGTGACCCAGTCACACAGTCAACACAACCAGTCAATATGAGGAGCCAGTACAGAGTTGGGAACATTCCATAGCCAAGCTGCCAGGAGCATTCCCAAGTTCAGTCTCAAGCAGGGCCTTCTGGAGGTAACAGTATCAGACCAGCTACATCAACTCTTTCCTGAACATGAATACCTAACAACATCCTTTTTCTGTTTCTGCATTTTACAGGCATTGACTGGGTATTCAAAGCAATAGATATTTATTAATTTCCTTATGGAACCTGGAAGGCATGTGGGAACTAGCTTCTAGCATTGCAGTGGTAAAACCATTGCCCCCTTATTCCAGGCACTTTGTTCCCTGCTTTATTTGTTTTTTCTTTCTGGAAGCTTTAGGTTTTTCTCTGTAAACTCCATATTCTAAAATTCCAGATGATATGACTCTGCTTGAGAATTATAAAGATTATTTTTGTTGAACAGCTAGTAGCTTCTATCTGAAAGCCAAGTCCTTTAATGTTGGGAACTAGTTTGTGTCAATTTAAAATTTTTTCTCCCCTCTGCTTTTTCTCTTTTCTCATTGTGGAATCCCACTGTTTAGAGCTCATACTGTTAGGATTGGTCATCTTACTTTTTTGAGGTTTATCTCATATTTTCCATGTGGTATACATTGAATAAAAAAAGAAATACAGAAAATTGAAATAATACAAAAAGAAACTTGATCTTATAGTATTTCTCTAGAGAATGTAGAAAATAATAACATTAAACTGAGAAAACATAGAAGGGAGAAAATTATATTTTAGCATTAAATATAAAAAGTAGCAAGGATTTAATAAAGAAGAACAAAAACAAAATTATTTTTAAGGATTGCTTCAATAGATATACCTTTGCAAGAATGATCAAGAAAATTATGACACACAAGTAACTTAGAAATATAAAGTTATAATAACTGCTGACACAAGGATTTCAAATATAATAGGAATTTAGTACAAACCATTACACATATGATTCTTAGAGATGTTAAGTAACATTAATTCAACACCCAAGTCCATGTAAGATACATAAGTTCCCTGGTGGCTCAGAGGTTAAAGCGTCTGCCTGCAAGGCGGGAGACCTGGGTTCAATCCCTGGGTCAGGAAGATCCCCTGGAGAAGGAAATGGCAACCCACTCCAGTATTCTTGCCTGGAGAATCCCATGGACAGAGGAGCCTGGTAGGTTACAGTCCACGGGGTCGCAAAGAGTCAGACACAGCTGAGCAACTTCACTTTCACTTTCTTTCATAAACTCACAGAGCAATTTTTGTTTAGTGAGAGCCCATACTAAAAGAGGTGTGCTTATTCCTCCCTTTATGGCATGCATCATATTCCAAATTCTTTTTTTTTAATTTATTTATTTTTTATTTATTTTTTTTAAAAAAATTTTTTATTAATTTTTTTTATTTTTTAAATTTTAAAATCTTTAATTCTTACATGCGTTCCCAAACATGAACCCCCCTCCCACCTCCCTCCCCACAACATCCTTCTGGGTCATCCCCATGCACCAGCCCCAAGCATGCTGCACCCTTCGTCAGACATAGACTGGCGATTCAATTCTTACATGATAGTGTACATGTTAGAATGCCATTCTCCCAAATCATCTCACCCTCTCCCTCTCCCTCTGAGTCCAAAAGTCCATTATACACATCTGTGTCTTTTTTCCTGTCTTGCATACAGGGTCGTCATTGCCATCTTCCTAAATTCCATATATATGTGTTAGTATACTGTATTGGTGTTTTTCTTTCTGGCTTACTTCACTCTGTATAATTGGCTCCAGTTTCATCCATCTCATCAGAACTGGTTCAAATGAATTCTTTTTAACAGCTGAGTAATACTCCATTGTGTATATGTATCCAATCTTATCCATTCATCTGCTGATGGACATCTAGGTTGTTTCCATGTCCTGGCTATTATAAACAGTGCTGCGATGAACATTGGGGTACATGTGTCTCTTTCAATTCTGGTTTCCTTGGTGTGTATGCCCAGCAGTGGGATTGCTGGGTCATAAGGTAGTTCTATTTGCAATTCTTTATTATGTCCCTCTTGCTAGAGAATGAGTCCTTCAATCCTTTGAAGGATTCAAAATGAATGAGAAAGTCCTACAGTCCTTTCTCTGTAGTCCTTCAGTCTTTCACCAAGGATGCAGCCCTTCAGACAAGCCAGTTTCTGCATGTAGCTCTATTCTGTTTTCCCAGTGCCTACAGACTCAAGACTATTCTTTGTCTATAAACTTTTAAATTTTTGGCTCTTAAATGGAAAAAACAAAACAAAACAAAAAGCCTGCTCTAGCATCAGCTAAAATCACTAGTTTTAGTTTGCTTTTTGTTGTTCTGACCCCAGGAAATTTCCTCGTCCTTTCTAGGGCTAGTTAGGCTTCAGTTCAGTTCAGTTCAGTCGCTCAGTCATGTCTGACTCCTTGTGACCCCATGAACCACAGCACACCAGGCCTCCCTGTCCATCACCAACTCCCGGAGTTCACTCAAACTTACATCCATCGAGTCGGTGACGCCATCCAGCCATCTCATTCTCTGTTGTCCCCCTCTCCTCCTGTCCACAACCCCTCCCAGTATCAGAGTCTTTTCCAATGAGTTAACTCTTCACATGAGGTGGCCAAAGTACTGGAGTTTCAGCTTCAGCATCAGTCCTTCCAAAGAACACCCAGGGCTGATCTCCTTCAGAATGGACTGGTTGGATCTCCTTGCAGTCCAAGGGACTCTCAAGAGTCTTCTCCAACACCACAGTTCAAAAGCATCAATTCTTCGGCACTCAGCTTTCTTCACAGTCCAACTCACATCCATACATGACCACTGGAGAAACCATAGCCTTGATTAGACGGACCTTTGTTGGCAAAGTAATGTCTCTGCTTAGCACACAAAAAGAGACTTGTTATATTTCATCCTGAATTTGGATGTTTGACCAAGAAGATTTTTGGGTATTTTAATCTGTCATATTGACAGAACTCAACATTTCTTATTGTCCATTAGGATTTTTAGCATCTCTATGAGCAATACATATGAAAACTATAAGGGCAGATTGCAAGGTTCCTATATGTTTTATCAGGTGGTATAATATTGGAAAAGACTCTAATGCTGGGAAAGACTGAAGGCCAAAGGAGAAGAGCATGGCAGAGGATGAGATGGTTAGATAGCATCACCAACTCAGTGAACACGACTGAGTAAACTCGGGGGCATAGTTAAGGACAGGGAAGTCTGGCACACTGCAGTCCATGGGGTCCTAGAGTCGAACATGACTTGGCGACTAAACAACAAAAACAATAATATAAATAATATAAAAATATATAAGCATGCTTGGAAAGGTTAGATTTGTATTTTGTAATCCCTTGAATAGTCTCTCTCCCTCTGTTTCTCTAATAAATACAACCAAATAGTAAGTCAGTAGGTAAATAAATGTTAAATAGTAAACTTAAATTCAACTAGCTAATCACATTAATATTTATCATTTAAAACCAAAAAGGGCAGAGATTATCAGAACACATTAGTGAAAAACGATAACCAACTATATGCTGCCTAAAAGAGACATGCTTAACAGATACAGACACAGATGGGTTGAAAATAAATAACCAGAAAAAAAAAATAGCAGGAAGATAGTAAATAAGAAAAGACTGGATTAACTAGTCTAATAAAACAAAATAAACTTTAATCAAAGCGTATTAGAAGAGACTGATATATTTACATAATGATAAAGGGAAGAATTGATCAGAAAAATATAACCATTATGATTATTTCTATTTCTGATAATAAAGTCTCAAATTATATAAAGTAAAATTTGAGAGAATTGAAAGCAGAATTAGACAATTTGACAACTATAGTAGAGAGAGGTTAATACTTTTTCTGAGTACTTAATAGTAAATTTGAAATGAATTCTTAAAATACAGTAGAATCTAAATAATACTACATACCAGTTTGATCTCATTGGCATTATTAAACATTACACCCATTAACTATACTTTTAGTTGCACAATGTATATTCACCAAGATAGCCCATATGTAGTACAGTTAGACCTGTCTCAATAATTTAAAATAATCAATATTTTATGAATGTGTTTTCTGACCACAGTGGAATTAAATTAGATAGCATTGGCATTGCGTTACCTAGACAGACTCCAGATATCTGGAGATAATATACTCCTGAACAGGTCTTGGCCCAAAGAAAATAAGGAAATATTTTAAACTGAATGATGTTAAATATAAAACATATCAAACTTGCGGCATTTAGCTAAAGCTGTGCATAAAGGGAAACTTAGCTTTAAATGGTTATGTCACCGAAAAAATTCTAAAATCACTGACTTCATGTTCTGCCTTTAAAGAATGAACTAAGAAAAAGAATATATTAAAAAAAATATAAAAGCAGAAATGAGCAGCATATTTTAAAGTTGGGGGAAAATATTGATAATATGTAAAAATCAACAAAATTGCCAGACTCTTATCTAGACTAGGGTTTCCATGGTGACTCAGATGGTAAAGAATCTAGGAGACGACGTTCAATCCCTGGGTTGGGAAGATCCCCTGGAGAAGTGAATGACTATCCACTCATATTATTGCCTGGAGTATTCCATGGACAGAGGAGCCTGACAAGCTATAGTCTATGGACATGACTGAGCAACTCTAACACTTTCACTTTATTTAGACTAACCAAAAAATAAAAGAGTTGAAACAAATTAGCAATTTTAAGAATGTATGACTGGTGCTTGTTATATATCCTGCAAACAATAAAGAGATAAAAACAGAATATTATGAACTTGAGGCAATTAAGTATGGAATTTAAATGAAATGGTTAATTCTGCCTTTAAAATAACTTACCACAATTGACAACAGAAGAAAAAGAAAACTTAAAGTAGCCTTATATCTATTCAACAAATTGGATTTATCAAAAACTTCTCATACGTAAAAACTCCAAGCCAGTTTCACACATGTGTTTATTCAAACATCAATGAATAAATTAATGCCAAATTTATGTAGACTTTTTCAGAAAACAGAGGATGTACCAATCATTCATGAGGCCAGCATAACCCTAAGTTCTGACAAAATTGGGCTTCCCTGGTAGCTCAGTTGGTAAAGAATCTGCCTGCAATGCAGGAGACCTCAGTTTGATCCCTGAGTTGGGAAGATCTCCTGGAAAAGGCAAAGGCTACCCAGTCCAGTATTCTGGCCTGGAGAATTCCATGGACTGCAGAGTCCATGGGGTCACAAAGAGTCGGACATGACTGAGTGACTTTCACTTTCACCGACAAAATTACAAAAATAGAAAATTACAAACCATATCCTTCATGAACATAAATTTAAAACCCTTACCAAAACACTAACAAACAAAAGTCAAAAATATGTGAAAAGAAGCCTTGTTTCAAAGCCTTGTAGGGATTGTCTCAGTAATGCCAAGTTGAAAATCATCCCATGTGTTCAAACATATATGATCATAAAAATATAATGCTTTATGATATCTTTAATAAATGCAGATAAAATTCGCACAACATCAATTTTAATTAAAAAACTCTCAGCAAACTAAGCAGGGAATTTCACTAATCTTATGATGAACATCTTTGTAAAAGTTATAGCTAAAATTGTAGTTAATACTAAAAGACTAAACTCTTTCCGCTTAAGACTGGGAATAAGGCAAGAATGCTTGGTATTTGCTTTTCTACTTAAAATTTTACTGGATTCCTTAACACTACAATGAAGTAAATAAAATTCGTTAGAGAAGCAAGGAAGTAAAAGCTCTCCCTTTAGGCATATGATATATTAGTTGACAGGCTCCCTAGGTGGTGCTAGTGGTAAAGAATCCACCTGCCAAAGCAGAAGACATAAGAAAAGTGGGTTCAATCCCTGGGTTGAGAAGATCCCTCAGAGGAGGGCATGACAACCTACTACAATAGTCTTACCTGGAGAATACCACAGATGGAGGAGCATGGCAGGCTACAGTCCATAGGGTTGCAAAGAGTCGGACACAGCTAAAGTGACTTAGCATGCACACATATTACTTAGCATCAAAAATCCCAATGAATTTGGCAACCAACTATTGGAACTACTGAGAAAATACAAAAACTCCCAAGGTTAAACAAACAAAAATCTATTGTTTGGTTATATACTAGCAGTACCCATCTGAGAAATAAAATTTTTTAGATTCGATTTCAAAAGTTCCAAAAGTTATAAAATATTTAAGAATAAATCTAAGGAAATATGTATAAGACAACTACATTGAAAAGTAAAAACATTGTTCAGAAAAAATAAAGACAAAATAGAGACATGTTCTTGGGTTGGAGGAATACAATTACAACAAAAATCTCAACACTTACCATGCTGCCAGAGATAATGAACATATTGCTTTCAAAGGAAGAGGCTGTTGCTGGGAGTAGACTTCTCAATTACAATACAACAAGGTGGAAAATACTGGTATGATATCTACAGACTAATTCGATAACTGTAATACAACTCCACATTCCATAGACATACAAAACATTATCTACCTGTCATGCGGGGAAAATGTATTTCTTAAGAATTCAGATGTATTTCTTAAGAATACATCACCCAAATACCAAGTCTAAAGATATTGTCAGAAATAGAACACTAACACTAATTGTATAACAGACTAGAATAGAGACTTCAAAATAGTAATAGAGTTAAGGGAAAAGACTTGTGAGAAATGAGCTGTGGCATATATGAATTTGATGCTAATCTCCTTGGATCTACCTTCTTGAAATAATCCTACCAGCAAATAAAAGCAGATGAACAATATTCATAGTGTGGTAGTAAAAGCTGATAACTTTGAATTCCTATTAAGAGATAATGCTTATAAAGATTGCGGCACTTTCACGTTATGAATTTTATGCACCCATTAGTAAAAAAAAAGAATTAGATCAATAAGACAATTGGAAAGGATTTCTACAATGTATACACTTGTGACATCACAAGCAAAATGCAGTTTAAAATGTATAACAGTATTATGTTTTTATAAAACACCACAGAAACAAATAATCCATTGATAATGTATATACCATTTCAAAAGCATTGAGAAGAATATGAAATGATACATACCAGTTTGTTAACACAAGTTAAGTTTAAGGGAATATGGGTGATTCAGTGGCTTAAATCAACAATCATCTATTATCTCACCATTCTCTGGGCTGGTACTTTCAGCAGAGCTTGGCTGTGTAACTGAAAGATGCTCAAAATCACTAGTAGTCAGGGAAATACAAATTAATATAAATGAGAGATACTATTGATATTTTTTACCCATCTTATTGGAAAAAAATAAAATGCCATATAAAAACAAATTTGGCTAACATATAGTAAAGTTGACTTCTCATTCACTTTAGATAAAAGAGTAAATTGATAATTCACTTTAATAGCAATTGGGAAATACCTAGTAAATCTGAAAATGTGTAGTCATCCAATCATGGATATCTAACCAGGTAAAGAGAAGAAAAAATACTACTGGGTGTCTACGACACTGAATAAATATATTCAACACTCCAGAACCTCTCTAACTCTTACTGCTGCAATAGCTGACTTGTTATAGTGTGCATTTATTGTTTGATTTGGTCAGAATCCATCTTCCCTTCAGGTTCAAGAGGCTCAGTTTTTGATGGGGTTGCTGAACTGGTAGAATGTAAGTCTAGAACTGCTTGTAGACTTCTGGCTCTCACATGAGAAGTCTGCATCAGAATGAAATCATCACAAAGAAAAGTATTTGTCCAAATTTAAACTTGTGTCCAAACCAAAGTTAGATCCCATTAAAATATTTTCATTATTCTTGTAACTTAGTTGAAAGAATAGGCTTCTTTAAATGTTATTTATAACCTCAAAGAGAACCACAGGACTGGGAAGCATATAATTCCAAGTAAATTATAATGTAATAAAAGTTAAAATTTATATTTTTATATTTATACTCTCCTTCTGGAGTGCAGTGCAGTAGCTCTTCTATCTTATAGTGCCACTATTGTTTTATTCTGGATAGGAGAGATGATGCCATGGTGAAGAACAACCTCAAAAGTCCTGGCATTATGTAGCAAGAATTCATCTCATGTTTTTTTCACTGCAACTGAGCAACTCTTAGGACAGGTTATTTCCATGTGGTCCTGGATGAAGAAATCTCCACCATCCTATTGATATACCATCTCATTGGTCCCCCTTGGTCATTGCAGCAGAAGTGAAACACTAGCCATTAAATTCTTTGGCCTATAAATAAGAAGCATTCAGTTCAGTTCAGTCACTCAGTCGTGTCCGACTCTTAGCGACTCCATGAATTGCAGCATGCCAGGCCTCCCTGTCCATCACCAACTCCCGGAGTTCACTCAAACTCATGTCCATCGATTTGGTGATGTTATCCAGCCATCTCATCCTCTGTCATCCCCTTCTCCTCCCGCCCCAACCTCTCCCAGCATCAGAGTCTTTTCCAATGAATCAGCTCTTCGCATGAGGTGGCCAAAGTACTGGAGTTTCAGCTTTAGCATCAGTCCTTCCAATGAACACCCAGGACTGATCTCCTTCAGAATGGACTGGTTGGATCTCCTTGCAGTCCAAGGGACTCTCAAGAGTCTTCTCCAACACCACAGTTCAAAAGCAAGCATTACTTCTGCTTAAAACTCGTTGGCCAAAACTGGAAAAAGGGATTTTGGAAATGGAGTCTTTACTATGTCTAGAGAAGAAACTGGATATGGGGAATGCTAGCAATGGCTTTCACAACTATGGTCAACAAAGACATCCAGAGTCACTCTGCCTGTCTGTTATGAAGCTGTCTGAGAGTGAAGAAATAGAAAGAATCATCCCTAAGACATTGACTTGTGGAGTAGGATTTCAGCCAGAATTCAATCATACCAAACTTCAAGGGCAGCAGGAGATACAATCCAGATGTATAGCTGGGGGAAAAAAAGGAAATAGGTTTGGAAATGGGCTAGTATTCTCTGCTGCTTGACTTGGCCGTATTGTTCCTTCATTTGGGATCACTCTTCATCTAAATCTTTGTGTTTTTTTTTTTTTTTTTTAATTTGAGGTATGATGGACATATAACATGATACTTTTGGGGCCAATGTGAGGAAAGCAGGAGAGACTCCATCTTGAAGTCTGTCATCCATCTTAAAGATTGGATGTGAACTGGGCCTGAACCCTTCCCAAGAGTGAGGAAACTATTGCTAGTGAAAACCGGGTCTCCTGGAGACTTCCTTCCTTACAGATGACAAAGGGAGATTGTGGTTGAGGTCAGGTTGCCCCTGTTTGATTAACCATGGAGATATCCTCCCTTGATGTATAATCATTGTTCCCCCACTTTAAGCTTAATTGTTTGTTCTCCTAGCACCTACTTGTAAAACTCAATCATATACAACAAAGAGGTTGCTAACATGTAACCGGTCATTTAGTAGGGGGTATAAAACTGGGCTTCTCAGAAACATCAGGGTCCTTGTTGGGAACTGATGCCCCTTGGACCTGCTGGTGTAATAAGCTGTACTCCACCGTTTTGATTGTGTGTTTTGTGACTCCGGATTCCACAACATTTCTACTATCAGATATACGAGACAATGATTAGATATATGTATTTATTGTGAAATAATCACCGCAGTAAGTCTAGTTAACATCTGTCACCATATAGTTACATTTTTTACTTGGAATGAGAATTTTTAAGATCTCTCTTAAACTTTAAGAGAGATTTAAGGTCTCCTACATGGCAGGTGAGTCCTTTACCAACTGAGCTATCAAGGAAGCCACACAATCACCATACATTATATGCTGTGCTCGGTTGCTCAGTCGTGCAACCCCATGGACTGCAGCCCACCAGGCTCCTCTGTCCATGAGGAATTCTCCAGACAAGAATACTGGAGTGGGTTGCCATGCCCTCCTCCAGAGGATCTTCCCAACCCAGGGATCCAACCCAGGTCTCCCATATTGCAGGTGAATTCTTTACCAACTGACCCACCAGGGAAGTCCTTCAAATATGCAATATGGTATAGAGCACTCTTATTGTAAGTAACTGTTTTGTTGGTACCTATAAAACAAAAGGCAAATTAACCTAAGAACTTTTTTGAACGAGAAAAACCAATTTAGGAACCTTCACTGAAGCCTTCTCAATGGGCCTTACAGATGCTAATAAGAACAATTAAGAATATCAACAAAAAACTTGGGAAAAAAATAAAAAGGTCTAGCTATTATTTCAATGATGTAAACTTTTTTTTTTTTCTTTTAAAACACCAAATTACCACAAATGAATTAAAAAAAATTCTTTGGATGGTTATTTAGAATGGAATAAGTAAAAGGGACATTTCTGTGATTAAAACAAAATTTGATATTACAGCACTACATAAAATGGACTACCCTCATAGCTCAGTCAGTAAAGAATCAGCCTTCAAGGCGGGAGACCAGGCTTCAATTCTGGGTTGGGAAGATCTCCTGGAGAAGGATATGGCAACCCATTCCAGTATTCTCGTCTGGAGAATGGACAGAGGAGCCTGGAAGGCTACAGTCCATGGGGTTGCAAGAGTTGAACACGGCTTAGTGACTAAACTATCATAATTAACTATAATCACTATGAAAGAAAATGAAAGTCACTCTGTCGTGTCCAACTCTTTGAGACCCCATGAACTATACAGTCCATGGAATTCTCCAGGCCAGAATACTGGAGTGGGTAGCTTTTCCCTTCTTCAGGGGATCTTCCCAACCCAGGGATCAAACACAGGTCTCCCACAATGCAGGGAGGATTCTTTACCAGCTGAGTCACAAGGGAAGCCCAAGAATACTGGAGTGGCTAACCTATCCCTTCTGCAGTGGATCTTCCCCACCCAGGAATCCAACTGGGGTCTCCTGCATGGCAGGTGAGTCCTTTACCAACTGAGCTATCAGGGAAGCCACACAATCACTATACATTATATCCTTATCGATGGCTTAAGTATTTTGTGACTGGAAGTTTGTACTAGAATCTTTAATTTTAATGTATTTTTTCTCTCCAAGTCAGTGTAAATGTACATCCCAGATTCTAACTCATATATCAAATCGAGTATTTCAAAATCATGTCCAAAACTCAATGCTTGATGTCTTTTCCCAAGCTAAACTACTCCACTCACAGGTCAGGTCATATCCAACCAGCTCATTCTCTTGAGTAATTCTCATCCCTTTCATTGCTGGTGCCTAATCCAAACCACCATCTCTTACTGAGATGATTGCAGAAATGACTTAATTGGTCAACTTGTTTCTACCCTTGCCCCTACATTCAATTCTCATCACCGAAGCAAGAATAATCTATGTAAAGCATGAGCTGGATTTTACCATGCTGCACCTTTTTCATGAATTGTTCCTTGTCCCTTAGGTAGTAAAGGCATATGCTGTTTTGGAAGAGAATAATTATAATGTGCTCAACCTCAGTCAAGATTTGTAGACCCAACTGGATCACTCCTTTTTTCCCTCTGACATTCTGTGTTTCCCACTTTGACTCCACACATAATCAGTAACGATTATATAGAATAAGAACAATTTCTCTTTCCTTTGCGTCATTGGGAATTCACTATCTTCTATTCTCTATAGGAATATTATAAATTATAAGGTATGAAATAAATCTTAGGACATTGAATAAGTCATGAAAATTGAGAAATACCTCACACTTTAGTTCTCATCTTTATTGAAACTTACGTTAAGTCAACTATTGAGAATGCAGGAGCTCAAGCCGTATGGCACTAGGTTTTACTAATGGCAGCCTATGAGGTGAAAGTTGATGTCATGGGGAAGTGGCTATGAGTCTGTCTTACGTCTTTTCCCATTGTACTTATGTACTCACACACATACGCACATGTATGAAAGCTGCCTTTCATTTACATATGTGTGTGCATCTCTAATAACTTTCTATTATATAGTATTGCTGACTCTTAATATTTCTATAATACACATTATTTTAATATCTGCAGATATTATTTCATCATTTTCCTTAAAAATTATTTTAATCATATAATGAAATATTCTTACATATGTGTATTTTACTATATTTTTTCTTTTCAGTTTACTTTCTCCCTTTATTACATTTATCAAAGTGATGTTTCAAAGACTATAAGATTGTACTACAGTAGAGAAATCAAATACAATTGCTTGCAAATATCAAATATTGTTTACTTTTTATCAAATTTCAACCTTTAAAATTGCCAATACATTTTTATATTTGCCAATTTCATTTGATATTTGCTACTTTTTGTGAAGCAGAACTGATTTTACCATGTAATTTCTAATTTTTTTCTTTAAAAGTCAGAGTAAGCCTTGTACTTGGTTTAAAAAAACCACATAGTATGTGAGGGCTTGTAGCAGTGTTATTTAACATTTCCCAATCTGAAGAATAGATATAGATAGGTTAGGCAGGAGTCAATTTCATCATCATTTTCTTGAGAAGCTAGTAAGGAATGCTTTTTCTGATTGTGGAGCAGTTTTCTATTTGTACATGTAGAGCTGTGTTGAAGAGTTTGTAACATATGTTGGAAGACTGGGTTTCTAGCAAAGCAGTTGTATTTGCATGCAAGTCAGAGTTACTTTCGAGTTTATGCAGCTATTTAGTAGATATGTAGGGTGTCTTGTGTGAGTAAAACTTTGTATAGAGATTTGCTGAAGGATAAAATGACAGTTCTGACTTTGAGTTTGTCCTCAGTGGGTTGTAGTCTAGAAGAGAGGCACTAAAGGAATTAAAATCCATACGTGAAATCTTGGCCAGTCTACCTCTTTCCATTAGTTGATCTCTTTCATTTGTTTGTCATTTTGCCTCTTCCTCTTGAAAAATAGTGTTCTACATCATATTATCATTTGGCATCCTTTACAAACTTAACACCTGAAGGTAGGTAAGGGTTATATTTGATTTTATATAGTAATATCTGCCACTCACTGTATATTCAATAAGCATTTGTGGAGTCAATGAATGATGCATTTATTCAAAAGATTTGTGTATACTTATGAAGATTCTGATCATGTGCAATGTGGTATTCTGATTCATAGAGGTATCTAAGATCATCGGTATTGTCATAAGAAGAGAAAACTATTTCTTTCACTTGACAAAATGTTTTCATTTTTCATTCATTAAGTATTACTAAGTAATGCTAATCCATTTCCTCTATAGAAGTTTTTCTCTGAGGATTCTCTTGCTCTCTCATGTTCTCTTTGCTTGTCGATAACCATCTTTAAGATGGTTTAGTGGTCAGCTGGAGAAGGCAATGGAAACCCACTCCAGTACTCTTGCCAGGAAGGTCCCATGGATGGAGGAGCCTGGTAGGCTGCAGTCCACCGGACCGCTAGGAGTTGGACACGACTTCAGTTCCACTTTTCACTTTCATGCATTGGAGAAGGAAATGGCAACCCACTCCAGTATTCCTGCCTGGAGAATCCCAGGGACGGGAGAGCCGGGTGGGCTGCCGTCTATGGGGTCGCACAGAGTTGGACATGACTGAAGCGATTTAACAGCAGCAGCAGTGGTCAGCTGTAACCACCAGTACATTGAGAGTTTTCTACTGGGCAACCATTATGGATAATATATCGTTACATAAAAGCCTGTGTAAGTACAGTTTCCTCATTTATTACAGTCTTTATGAATAAAATTTATGGGCATGAACATCTCTTAATCCAGTTTAGTCTAAATAATTTTGTAGATGTACTAAGGGCCAAATACATTAATTGGCAAATAGATCAATTAGTTTCTGAGTTTTCCATCTGGGACTGACAAGAAGTTTTGATGAATGAGTATGTCTGTGAATAGACTCCATGAAAAAGTCCCCTAGGTCTAACAGTATGCTTTCTTATTTCAGTGATCTTCACAAAAATACTCAAGGTGAAAGAGGCAGCGAAATGATGTTCCATCATAATAGTAGCCACTTGAACTAGTTTGGACCTTGGATAATTAGTGGCAGGTATTATACTACTGCTGCTAAGTCGCTTCAGCCGTGTCCAACTCTGTGTGACCCCATAGACAGCAGCCCACCAGGCTCCTCTGTCCTTGGGATTCTCCAGGCAAGAACATTGGAGTGGGGTGCCATTTCCTTCTCCAATGCATGAAAGTAAAAATTGAAAGTGAAGTCGCTCAGTCGTGTCCGACTCTTAGTGACCCCATGGACTGCAGCCTACCAGGCTCCTCTGTCCATGGGATTTTCCAGGCAAGAGTACTGGTGTGGGGTGCCATTGCCTTCTACAAAACTAAAATGAAATCTGTGAATTTAACTGAAAACCTGAAACTTTTTGACCATTGCTAATTACTCTCTTGAGCAACATATTGACCTTTTATGGTGAGGTTTTCTAGTGTGATCATCAGCTTCATGACGATATGATGAAATGACAGCATGTAAAACAGAATCTGGCCCATGATAATTGTTCAAGCTTATAATAATCATCATGGTTCTCTTTGTTATTATGATTATTCACTTACATTCAGTTTCAGTTCAGTTCAGTCCAGTCGCTCAGTCGTGTCCGACTTTGCGACCCCATGAATCGCAGCACGCCAGGCCTCCCTGTCCATCACCATCCCCTGAAGTTCACTCAGACTCATGTCCATTGAGTCCGTGATGCCATCCAGCCATCTCATCTTCTGTCATCCCCTTCTCCTGCCCCTAATCCTTCCCAGCATCAGAGTCTTTTCCAATGAGTCAACTCTTCACATGAGGTGGCCAAAGTACTGGAGTTTCCGCCTTTGCATCATTCCTTCCAAAGAAATCCCAGGACTGATCTCCTTTAGAATGGACTGGTTGGATCTCCTTGCAGTCCAAGGGATGCTCAAGAGTCTTCTCCAACACCACAGTTCAAAAGCATCAATTTTTCGGTGCTCAGCTTTCTTCACAGTCCAACTCTCACATCCATATATGACCACTGGAAAAACCATAGCCTTGACTAGATGGACCTTTGTTGGCAAAGTAATGTCTCTGTTTTTCAAAATGCTGTCTAGGTTGGTCATAACTTTTCTTCCAAGGAGTAAGCGTCTTTTAATTTCATGGCTGCAATCACCATCTGCAGTTTAGATTTCTCTAAATCTCAGTTTTCTTATCAGGATAATTAAGATTATGCTATTACATTAAATTATATTTTGTAAATATAGATTGGTTATGGCTAGCTGATAGAAAACATTATACAAATTATGACCAACAATTTATTATTATTATAAATGCTATTATTTTATAGAATTTTATTTACTTACCAGTTAGGTAAATTTTTGGCAAGATTATTTAATTCTTCTAGGCTTTAATCTCTTCATCTGGGAAATTGGAATGATATTATTAGACATAGGGATTTTTTAAAAAATAAGACAAATAGAGCTCATAGTAAGTTCTCAATAAATAAGGGCTGCAATTATTTTCATATTGTTATTGCAGGTTATTTTGATAATTTGCTATGAAATAACTACCCATAATATACAATAATCTGATTTTCATTCAACTCAATGAAATTATATCCATCAGTTAAAGGAATCTAGTGATTGAAGAGATAAGATTCTTCCATTATCAGACAGTTTTAATGTTAGACTATGAAGTATATTTTACAAATCTACAAATATATGCTCATGGATGCGATGGAAATATTTTTCTTATTTGCTATAGCAATTATGTGGTACTTGTACTATTTTTAAAACAAAATGTCATCTTCCATGGGAAGATGAAAACTGAAGCTTCAGATATCATAATTGTTAGAGTCATAACACATTAGTTAAGATTAACAGATGAGCAGGAAGGTAAGAGAAATATGACCTTAATTATCTCGTGAAGAATTCAATTTACTGGCAAATAATGCATGTGTGTTGTTCCACTGGCTGGTTGAGTCTCCTTTATGTTACCTACCAAGCATCATTTCCTTTAGCTAAAGACATTGAAGAACCCTTTTTGAAGTTTTAAATAGAACTTAATCAATTTTAAATGAAATAATTCTTTTGATCATATATCTTAGTATCTAGGACTGATATTGAAGAACCAATTCAGAAAAAAGATGCATTATATATGTTACGTTTTAAATTTTCATTGATTTTTACTGATAATGTGAGCCCTTTTCCGTTTATGCAGGCCTTAACATTAAGTTCAGTTCAGTTCAGTCGCTCAGTCATGTCCGACTCTTTGCGACCCCATGAATCGCATGCAGCACTCCAGGCCTCCCTGTCCATCTCCATCTCCCGGAGTTCACTTAGACTCACGTCCATTGAGTCAGTGATGCCATCCAGCCATCTCATCCTCTATCGTCCCCTTCTCCTGAGCCCAATCTCTCCCAGCATCAGAGTCTTTTCCAATGAGTCAACTCTTCGCCTGAGGTGTTCAAAGTACTGGAGCTTCAGCTTTAGCATCATTCCTTCCAAAGAAATCCCAGGGTTGATCTTTAGAATGGACTGGTTGGATCTCCTTGCAGTCCAAGGGTCCCTCAAGAGTCTTCTCCAACACCACAGTTCAAAAGCATCAATTCTTCGGTGCTCAGCCTTCTTCACAGTCCAACTCTCACATCCATACATGACCACAGGAAAAACCATAGCCTTGACTAGACGGGCTGATTTAACTTATATGCAGAGTACATCATGAGAAATGCTGGACTGGAAGAAACAAACTGGAATCAAGATTGCCGGGAGAAATATCAATAACCTCACATATGCAGATGACACCACCCTTATGGCAGAAAGTGAAAAGGAGCTAAAAAGCCTCTTGATGAAAGTGAAAGGGAAGAGTGAAAAAGTTGGCTTAAAGCTCAGCATTCAGAAAACGAAGATCATGGCATCTGGTCCCATCACTTCATGGGAAATAGATGGGGAAACAGTAGAAACAGCGCCAGACTTTATTTTTTTGGGCTCCAAAATCACTGCAGATGGTGACTGCAGCCATGAAATTATGACAAACCTAGATAGTATATTCAAAAGCAGAGACATTACCTTGCTGGCTTGCTCTTGTTTAATTTTAAATTTTGATGAATGTACAGGGAAACTGAATGTAATCTACCTTTTTTTTATTCTGGAAATGAAAAACTATAGTTTTGTTTTTTTTTAATTTAAATGCTCTCACCTTTTTTTTTTTAAATGCTCTCACCTTAAACACATCTGTATAAAACTGAAATAAATAATGGACAGTTAAAATACAGTAATTTGAAAGGTTTAATCATTGAGAAGACTATTGCAAGCAGAATTGAGGCAGTTATACTTCTTACCTGTAATCTGCTGTGCTGTGAAGGAAAATAGACAATAGTGCCTTCACTTTCCAGTTTGCCTGCGATGTGCGTTGCTCAGTTGTCCTATCCTTTGTGACCTCATGAACTGAAGACTGCCAGGCTCTCCTGTCCATGGAATTTTCCAGGCAAGAATCCTGGAGTGGTTTGCCATTTCCTCCTCCAAAGGATCTTCCCAACCCATGATTGAGCCCATGTCTCCTGTGTCTACTGCAGTGGCAGGTAAATTCTTTACCACTGTGCCAGCTGGGACAGTCCTAGTTAAAAGTTATTATGTAATTATTAGCAACATGTCCTTCCTGATTCAGATTGTCTTACTTTGAATGACACATGGTTGCTCTACTTAAAGGAGACAAAATCTGATCTACTTTTGGAAAGATGAATAAAAGTTAGAAGAAGGTTGCAAAGAGGGGAAGAATACACCCAGAGGGAATCACCTGTTCTAAGACCTATAAGAATGAGAATTTTTGAGGAACTATAAATTCAGGGTGAATGGAGTGTGACATTTGAGGGGTACATAGTGTAAGTATAAATGTGAAGTCAAGATCATCCCAATTCGCTCTTCTTGGGGAAGACTTTAATCATTCTTTAATTTTTAAAATTAATTTTCTTTTGTTTGAAATTTATATTTGCACCAGATCTTCTGGCATTGTGGTGCTGATCACTCGGCTGTTTGCCAACAATAGACATACTGTAAAGACACTGATTCTGTCATAAAACAGATTTTCTACATGGTTCTCCATTCTTTTCCCATGAAATCTATATAACCATGAAGTGAAATGAAAGTTGTTCAGTCATGTCTGAATCTTTGTGATCCCATGGACTGTAGGTCATCAAGCTCCTTGGTCCATGGGGTTTCTCCAGGCAACAACTGCAGCCTACCAGGCTCCTCCATCCATGGGATTTTCCAGGCAAGAGTACTGGAGTGGGTTGCCATTGCCTTCTCCGATGGGAGTGGGTAGCCGTTCCCTTCTCCTGGGGATCTTCCCAACCCATTGATCAAACCCAGGTCTCCTGCATTTCAGGAGGATTTTTCACCATCTGAGCCACCAGGGAAGCCCATATAACCATGAAGATGTACCTTTATATAGACTGACTGTTTATGTCCCCCTCAAATTCGTATGTTGAAATCCTAAACCCCAATGTGATGGTATTTGGAGGCAGGGGCCTGTGATCAGTGATCAGGTTCAAGAAGTGGCACTTTTGTGAATGGGATTAGTGCCTTCAGAAAAGAAACCTCAGAGAGGTCTTCACCCTCTCCACTAGACACCATATTTGTGGGTACCCTGGTCTTGGACTTCACTGTCTCCAAAACTGTGAGAAATAAATATTTGTATAGCAGCCAGAATGGACTAAGATACACGTGAAGTGCAGTTTTTGAGTGTTTTTCCTTCAGCAACTGTTATCCTATTACTAATGAATTTATTCCTCCAGCAGAAGGAAGTACAGATGTCCCACGGTCCACTGGCAGGATCTACATAGTATATGAAATAGACTTTTAGCAAAAATGTGTTTATGTTAGGTGCCCTACAAAGAATTTTGAAAATGGAAGAGAAGTTATGTGGCGTTTATGATTCTTTTGTTATTTTATGGTTTCTCTGCCTAGAAACTATACTCATATATTCCACCATCTCCATAAAAATAAACTTCTTTAAATGGGGCCCTATCACAAGGCATTTTGAAATGAGGAGTTAGGAATTAAGATTCTACTCAAGGGTTCTTATATGTGACCTTGAGCTAACACTAACCCTTTCTTAGCTGCAAGTTTTTCTTTTCTAGCATAAGTGAATTGAATATATAATGACTTAACCCCTCTGGGCTATAAATTTCTGCAAGATTCAAAAATCTTTTTAAATGTCCTGTGCCCTGGGAAGAGCCTCAAGCGCAAGACTGTGTTTGGCCTGCTGAACCAAGCGCAAATAATTGCCTGAGGCTTTTGGTCCGGGACTTAGCGTGCTTGTCTGACAGCTTTCAGATGAATCATGAGACTGTCTCAAAGCTTCGGTGACAGTGCTGACCTGTACTACAGACAAGGAATTTGTCCTGTTCAGCCTCACGGGGTGACAACGGCTGCTTCTGTGTTAAATTCATACTTTGAGCTGAATTCACGTGGGCAATCAGTACAAATGACTTTTGATTTGAGATTCTTACACGGGAAAACACCAGCACCAAACAGGTAATAACCTTATCAATATTAAGAGTCAAGTTCTTCAAGCACCCATGATAGACAGACAGAAATTGAAAAAAAAAGCTTGGGAGATTGTTTTTGTTCCTGAGAAGAAAATTAGAACATTCTGAAAAATTCTGAGACTTTAATAACTCCTTTTTTGGTGTATTTTGGGAATCGTTACTGATATAACCAATGTGTAAACTTGTTGGTGAGCATATTTTCCACATAGCTCTTGTTAATTCCTCATATGACATAGATGTTTTAGAAAAGGAAAAATCAAGAGCAGACCTTTTGTTTACTGATTGAAACTATTTAGCAAATGGAATATCAACAGAAAGAAAATATTGTGTCTGGTAATGAATACTATTCTTTTATTTATTTTTATTTTTAATTAGAGGATAATTACAACATTGTGGTGGTTTTGGACATACATTGAAATGAATCAGACATATGAATACACATGTCCCCTCTCTCTTGAACCGCCCTCCCACCTCCTTCCCTATCCGATCCCTCTAGGTTGTCACAGAGCACTGGCTTGGCTTTGGGCTCCCTGCCTCCCAGGTTGCTCAGTGGGTAAGGAATCCACCTGCCATGCAGGAGATGCCGGAGATAAGGGTTTGATCACTGGGTTGGAAAGATCCTCCAGAGGAGAGCATAACAACCCATTCAAGTATTCTTGCCTAGAGAATCCCATGGACAGAGGAGCTTGGCGGGCTATAATCTATGGGGTCGCAAAGAATTGGACATGACTGAAGTGACTAAGCACACAAGTACGCTTCACACAACAAACTCCCACTGGCTATCTGTTTTACATATGGTAATGTATATGTTTCAGTGCTATTCTCCAAAATCATCCTACCCTCTCCTTCCCCACTGTATCCAAAAGTCTGTTCTTTAAGTCTGTCTCTTTATTTCTTTCTAAAAACTTTGATCTTGGAGGTTTTGTTGTTAACAAGTTTTAAAGATTTGTAAACCAGGAATTTTATGAATGATTTCATTAAGGATATTTTTCAGGATTTAAATCCAAGTCTCAAAAAATTTATAAAATATCTCCTCTATTCCACAGTGTTTTGTTCATATGTGATAGTGGAGAAATAGAAATATTCTTTGTAGCAAATTTAATGTTAAAAAGTATCATAATGTCAATGATAAATATGTTGGCACATTTAAGGAGTGATTAACTTTTTTGCAAAATAAGAATTATATGTATTTATATAGCATAAAGAATCATTGGGCTAATGATATTGATCTTAAAGATGATTCTGAAGGAGATCAGCCCTGGGATTTCTTTGGAAGGAATGATGCTAAAGCTGAAGCTTCAGTACTTTGGCCACCTCATGTGAAGAGTTGACTCATTGGGAAAGACTCTGATGCTGGGAGGGATTGGGGGCAGGAGGAGAAGGGGATGACAGAGGATGAGATGGCTGGATGGCATCACCGACTCGATGGACGTGAGTCTGAGTGAACTCTGGGAGTTGGTGATGGACAGGGAGGCCTGGCGTGCTGCGATTCATGGGGTTGCAAATAGTCAGACAAGACTGAGCGACTGAACAGAACTGAACTGAACTGATGGCTGAAAATTAAGAAGGGTAGCTAAACCTCTTTGTTGTAAAAATTTCCTGCTATGTACTCATAAAAGCTACCATCTCCGTTCTGTCAACAGCCTCTCTTTCTAAAGAGATTCCTGCTATTGGAAAACAGGCTTTTTTACTTTGCAGTTGTTCTGAAAAGTCACGGCCAAAGATCTGTTCCATACATTGCTTCACCTCTAATAGTTTCTTGTAAAACTGCTTTATTTGAAAACTTAGGGAATTTTTCAGTTATGCCAAAACATTAGAAATAAACATAATAAACCATATTCATTCATTTGTCCCTCCAAAAAGTATTAATTTCACACAGGCTAAATGACTCTAGTGACCCTGTGCAGGGCCCAGGGAATGCTTAGATCCATCCAGCATAGTGCACATACTCACAGAGCTTGCAATGTAATTTATATTTTTCTGTTGCCCATTCTACCTGTTTGCATCTCCAGATTTTAGGATAATGCTTGGCATGTAGTATGCACCCAATACTCACCAATTAAAGTTGAATCATACTGACTGTTCTCTGATACCCTGCTTCACCAAAATAAAATGCTTAAGTTAAAAAAGACTTCGTTGTTCATTTACCCAGATGCCTTAATTCTATAGAAGAAAAAGCTATCTATGGAGTGAATAGCACAAAGAACCCTGTTATATCCAGGGTCACACATTTAGAGCAAAAATCGGACAGACATATTCATTCTTCTGTCCCGTACCTATTACCTAGGTTCCTTTCGACATGGTCTGCTTTGTAAAGATTAAGTGCAGTGCAAAATTAGTAATAATAAATATTTACAACTCAAAGTACCTTATGAATTCCATTTACTAAAAAGCTGACATAATCTAGTGCTAGGCTTTCATACCATAAGATTTCATTTGATACCCATAACAGGTATAAAATAGGCAGAACTTCAGTTATAATTCTGTAGGTGTCAACTCACATCTGTCATCATGTCTCTGCAAAAATGACTGTCACTGGGTATCGATAGAAAAATGAGCTTTACAATAAATCTCTTTATCAACAGTAGGATACATGTTTCCTTCTTTTGCCATCTTTGAAAATGTAACCTGGAGATATTCACATTTTGGATCAAAATGAAGCATTTAGGGGGAAAAGGAGTGTTATTTTCTTGAGGCAAGAGCAGAACTGTACTGTGTACTTAAATTTTGCTCTTATGGCTACATATCTGCTTTGTTTTGTCATACTTTTTTTTTTCTGGTTGTTTTTTGGTTTTAAGTGGTCTTATCTGTATAGCATTCCCTTGTCCCTGTGGGTTAAGGTGGTGTATTATTCAGTAAAGACTCTCTGTGACATTTCTGTGTCAGAATCTGACCCTGGGCATAGATTATTCTCACTTAAGAAAAGCCTTCATGGGTTATTTCTGAGTACAAATGGCTGTAGAAATCTGTATGAGAGTGAAAAATTGAGTACACTGGATTTCACAATGATATTAATAAAATTAAAATATCACATTTATTAAGGATTTACTCTTTTCCAGATTTTATGCTAAAAACTTAAATATAGATTTGTGTATTTAATCCTCACAGCAATGTAAGATAAGTTATATTATCATATGCATTGCACATGCAAGGAAAATTATGTTTAAGAGTTGGAACTAAAATATATTATTCACTTGCTGCTGCTGTTGCTGCTGCTGTCGCTTCAGTTGTGTCCATCTCTGTGCAACCCCATAGACGGCAGCCCACCAGGCTCTCCTTTCCCTGGGATTCTCTAGGCAAGAATACTGGAGTGGGTTGCCATGGCAGCCAGCAAGTTGAAATAATAACTAACCCTTATTATATGGACTGTTTTACACATTCAGACAAAATGCCTCTATGGTTTAGTCACTTTCACTTTGATGAGGACTGTCAGGTTTATATGTATGTGTTTTAACTCTGTATTATTATATGAATCATTTAAATTGAGAAATGATGGAACTTACCTAATCTGCTAGAAAATAGGGCAGCTGGTATGTTGAGCCCCATGAGATCTGCTATGTCATATTATTTTACCTGACATAATTGGCAGATATTGACTAAATATACTGTCATCCCAAAGACTGAATGAAGTGCTATATAAATTACCTCTAATGTAATAAATAAAATATAAATAGATATGATGTATACTAAGACTTTATCATAAATTACTAGTTCAGTTTTTAAATTTAAAAGCTGGAATATAAAAAAGAAATTAGTTGTATTATTACTCAAATTCTAAGTTAATTTTCTTCCATCATTCCAGATTAGTGTATACTTTTACGAGATTGTTTACAGTCATTTCATTATCATGTTGAGTATAAAACCTATGACTTGACAATTAAAAATGATTAAATTTGCATTGAAATAAACTTCAAAATCTTTAATAAATATTCATTTGATAGAAATAAAAGTCAAATAATACATGACTTAGTAATAATCTCTATATTTACATAACAGGTATTTCTAGATCTTGAGAAATATCTGTTCTTAGAAATCAGATATTCTGCATTGAGACTCTAACAGAAAGCCTGTTTCCCTTTATTTTATGTAGGGAAAAATATAATACATTTAAACATCAACTCAAGCCTCCAATCAACATAAAATATAGCTAAAACACAAGAAACTAGTGCTTATGTATAAGTAGCAAACTGTTACCTTAAAGTATAAAATTCTTAAAATATTATTTTCTAATCACCAATTAATTGTGTGTTACTTTTTTCTCCTTTTGCTTCCTTCTTACAGTTTTGTTTAGGACCTTCTCTTTTTGGGACCCATGAAACACTAAGCTAAAACAGGGTTATGTAAGAGAGAACCTGTAGAAATACATTCAAGATGAGCACATGATAATTGTTTTCCCTGATTATGAAACTGTGATGCCTCAGACTCACTAATATCTGGGAAATACATACTATTTTTAGGCACTCAGTGACCTTTTAAAATGTCTAGATAAAATTGTGTCTTTCGACTAATGGTGCTTGGAATTTAACTTGAGGTTTTACCACAATAATTTGTGATAAATATTGTACTGAATTTTGGTAACGAAAATACAAAATGTTCCTATATGCTAGCTGAGTAACATTTTTTAAGATGTAAGAATGTTCTAGAATACTAAAACGCCTTCTACTAGGAAGATATTTACTTGGAAGAAGTTCTCCAGAGCATGCCTGTATTTCATTTTGAAAATTAGTTGGCAGATATTAACATATGTTTATGCAAAGTGTTTATATTTCTATCCTTCTAGCTGTTTGGCAGTGAAATAGAACCCAGAGAATGTGGCAGTCATACATTTGCTGTTGTGTTCTCTTAAATTTTGTCGCTATAGAGAAGCATTTTCTCTCTGCACACTAAATTCTGAAATTGCTTCGAGAGTTTTTCAGTTGCTTCCCCACAGTTTGAGCAAAACTCTCTTTGCCCTTGTGTGAGTTCAGATGAGGAAGATAATCTATATGGGCAATAAGAGAGGGTAGGCAGTGCTTATTTCTGAGCCTACAAATAAGAATGGCACATTTCCTCATGTTTAATGAGGTCACAGTCTCCACATTGAGGATTAGGGATATTTAACACCGAGGATGTGGTAAAGGTGGAATAAACTAGATTTTCAAGGTGCTTCATGTTTGTTTATGTAACCCTTTCATATCAGCAAAGAAGCAAGCCTCATAGTAAAATTAATATAGTAATTATAATTGACCTTGCTTTCAAAGAGTCCAGGAAATATTATTGAAACATAAGTGGAAAATATTACTACATGTGCAAATTTTACTTTACTTGAGGTTTGTCTGATGCTCAAATTGAAGCAAGTTAACGGTGAGCGAATGCTTAATGAAAGCATGAATAGACATGTGTCCATTTTTCTGCTTTCCACTGTGGCTCCTACTATGAATCATGGAATCTTGATTGTCATCTTATGACAGAATACATAGATTGATTGCTTTAGAACTAGTGTTTCTTCACAGTCATTCCTAGCTGTAAGTCTGCACATTGAGAAAGTTTTGATTCTTTTTTCTTAATCTCAAAAGATGGTGTTAGTGAGCAATGATTACTGTGAAATGGGATTGGAATGGGATGTTGATTTTTATTCATATATTTTGGGTTTACTAAGTAAAATTATATAGGTAACCAATTATTAAATTTAGAAATGCTTCTGGGCATTTTCTTGTCTTTTCTAGAAATAGAGTTCCTGAATATTTTTAAGCTGTTGCTCTTATAATTATTAGAAAATAATTCCTTTTATCCTAATTACAATTTATGCTTCAGATCTCAGGGCTTACAAATTTTGTGAAATAAAAAAGACTGTTATCAATAGCTCTATTTATCACTCACTGTTTACTAAGGCTAAATAAGATAGCCTCAGTGCCGTGGATCACTAATTCTAAACATAAGGAAATGTTATGAACTTATACATTTCTTGTTAGTATGTGAACCGTGCTCCTTAAAGAAATTACCAGAGTAGATGATTGGGGATTTAAGGTTTTAAAAATAACACCAGGAAGCAAAGAATCGTAGGTTATGTTAATGAAGTTTTTTTGATGACAATGTATTTTCATAAAAGCCAAATTCTTAGGCACATAGAGTTAGTTCTTTTTGGTAGTATTAGGTAGTATAACAGTTCTAAAATACGATATTAAATTACAAAGGTGGATTGAGTAGGAAATAAATGTGAATTAAAGCTAGCTTCCTGGGAATTTTATGTATCATAATGATTATCTTGTGAATATAGCACCCCATAGTGAAAAGTATTGAACATATGTCACACAGGTGAATGTGATCTCTGAGGTCTATTATTTGAGGAAAAGCAAGTTTGAGACCCACTTGTGTAGCAGAATGGCCCCTTCTCAGAAGGGTCTTTTTTTTTTTTTTTTTTTCAAATCCACCTTTCCACCATAAGTATTTATTACAGAGTAGCAGTATGTGCTAAGCTACTTCAGTCATGTCTGACTCTTTGTGACCCCATGGGCTGTAGCCTGCCAGACTCCTATGTCCATGTATTCTCCATGCAAGAATATTGGAGTGGGTTGTCATGCCCTTCTCCAGGGGAGTAGTAGTTCAGTAGAAGTTAACACAACATTGTATAACTAAACTACTTGAATAAAAACTAAACCTTATGCTGTACTATAGAGTAGCTGTCGTTCACATAGATCATATTATAGCTCTAAATCTGCATTTAACTGTGAGAATCTTAAAGTCTCATATTTCTGATCCTTTTTCCACATTTGTATGATTTGAGAGTATACTCAGGTGATCAAGCTTCTCTGGCTAGAAAGACCTGTACATTCTACATAGGCTCAAATCAGCTGCTTCAGCATGTTGAGAGCCTCGTTTATTTTCCTAGTCTTGCTATTATATATCATTTGTTGCCCTGAAAAAGAGCTGGATTGAGAGCTTTCATTGGAAAATTAACTCTTGTACTTTACTGGCCAACAGTATTTCCAGTCTTAGTAAATGTGCACTCTGTGAGCTTAAAAGAAAGTCATCTAGGCAGCAAGGTTGGAAAAGCAGGGGAAGCTGCTATATATCACATTCCTAATAAAAGAGCAAGATATATTCAAAGTAGTAAACAACCAGAAGCATAGGCATTGACTAGTCAAGATGGAAACCTAACCAATTCAAGCACTCATGGGCCAGTATGCTGTGTGGGTACCTAATGACCAAGGGCCAGCCCTAATTTTTAAAAAATATAGTATTGATTTTTTAAAAAATACAACATTTGTATGAATGATTATATTTACAGTGTAGCTTTTATATACTGCTAAACAGTTGTACATTGTTTATTCTCAGTCTGTATTAGGCAGAAACTCTGTGGCAATCAAGGTTTCTGCATATATAGCCCCCTCTTTTTTTTTTTGAAACAGCAATTTTATGGTTGTGGGCATGGCTTTACCCATGGTGATTTCATCTGGAGCAAGGTGCAAAACAGAAAATTAAACAGAAAACCTGCCCTGAACTTTGAAAACATCATTAGTGAGTTTTTGAAATAGAACATATTACATGATGAAATATATGTTCCTAGAATATTCATTTCTTAGATTGAATGGCAATCTGTGTCAGAGAAATGACTAAAGTTTTTAAATACTGTGTGCTTCACCATTAATAATTATTTAAAACATTTTAATAATATAGGATAGTTACTGTTCTTAGGTTTCAGAGAAACTGGGCACTAATATATTTTACTATAAAGTGCTATGTTTTTTAATTTTATTTGATTATTCTCACTTTTGGTATTAAAATTTATGCCCTTTATGATGTTATCCATCAGATATATAGCCTTATTTTATGTTGTATACAAATCAATATACAATTTAGAAATTGTCTTTTAATTTATTCATCAAGCTCTCATGCATACTGAAAGCATATTACCACACATTTAGAGGAAGAGAAAAAGGATTTCCCCCTCTACATTGACCCATATTTTTTCATTTCATAATACTATTTGGCCTCGTAAGAAACTAATTAAGATATAGGGAAATAAAGTTTATCCTAGCAACCAAGGCATAAGAGAAAATCCTCGTGAAGCTTGAACCAGAAGGTGTTTGAAGCTGAATGTTTATAATGATTTAAGGTTTTCAAATATAAACTTCAATTGATACTGCAATTTTCAACATGCTAGGTTTTACAGATTTTTCATAACTTGAGCAGTTTGAGCAAATGACCAATTCAGAGACTTGAAGTATTGAATTCCAGGAATTAAGAGTAATGAAGCCAAGCCATGTGCTGAGTGGGTCTCTGTACTTTTCCAGGGATTATTTACTGGGTCATCTAGGCCACTGGTTTTCTAAAGTCAGCCCTTGTGCTGGAGGCATGACTCATTTGGATTATTTATTAAAGAGGGGGGTTTCTGGACCTCACTCAAAATTGACTGGCTCAATATCATCCATGATAGGCTCTAGATCTTGAAGTTTTTAAGAAGCTTTGTAGGTAACCTGTTCTAGATGCCCTGCAGCATGATTTTTACACAGTCTCTTATTGTGTATTTCAGCTTTGTTGCTTTCCCTTAATGGATACATAATGCATAGACATAACCGCACAAAGCTTCCTGCCAGACACACTTCCCTCAGAGCTCTGCACCATTTGTTCCTGAGCCATTACTCTTTCTAGCCATCATTTGTTACCTTTTGGTGAATTCATCTTGTGATTTGAGGGAACAGAGAAACCCCAAACTTGTGTGAATAACAGCTTTAAAAGTTTTCAGCTGTTTTTCTATTTGTTGGAACAGCAGAATTTTTCAGACCCCTTGCCTGCTCTTTGCTTGACAGAATGACACAATAAAGAAGATTGATATCAAGGTCTTTCAGATAATTGTGCAGGGAGAAGCTTCAGGAACTGTACATTAACGCAACTATATTTGTCAACAGTCGAGTTAAGTGATCCACAAGAAGTCATCTAAAACAAATGATACTAAAATTTACTTTAACACCAATAATAGCATTGATAATAGCATTGAACACTGACTTAGCTTAGCACCTTAAATAGACTTTAAATCTTAGATAATACATGACTGTTAATCAACAGCAAAGAAGTTTGGAAAAGAGATAAAAAGACTCACTTAATTTTGATTCTAATATATGTATACCCAGAGTCAGAGAATAGAATAGTTTGTTATAAAAGAAAAACACATTCAAAAGCCTTCAATTCTGTTCTATTGAACTTCTCACAAACTACAGATCCATTTCCTTCTAGAGAGTCCATCTGAAATATTTGCCATTTTCTTTCTTATATGTCTTAACCTTGCAGGCCAATACCCTACATGTCAAATAGGTGGAATTAAACCAAGGTACTTATCACATTTTGACTGTTGCTTTACTTTTTTTCATCCTGGAATATAATTAGTTAGGAAAGAAAAGCAAAATGGTTTCTCTTTACATTAATATTTTTTTGTCTCTTAAGACTATGAAATAGAATTAGACTTCAAAGTTACTCATATTTTTAGGGCCACAACTGTAAACTGCACATACCTGAAAATGTACGTGTCACCAGGAGTATAGTGAAAAAGTTCAGAGGTGACTTGGTTATTACCTTTACACTTGAGGGAATTACTTGTTTTGACTTTATATATAAAATATTACTATTATAAAGGGCAAGCATCAGTTTGACTATTGAAAGGAAGCAGAGTAGAAAGTATAATGAAGTAATTATCTTTTAATAATTGACATACCATAATTTTGTAATTAGGCTTTTTAGCTCCTTCTTCACTTTCTGCCATAAGGGTGGTGTCATCTGCATATCTGAAGTTATTGATATTTCTCCCAGCAATCTTGATTCCAGCTTAAGCTTTTTCCAGCCCAGCATTTCTCATGATGTAATCTGCATGGAAGTTAAATTAGCAGGGTGACAATATACAGCCTTGATGTACTCCTTTTCCTACTTGGAACCAGTCTGTTCCATGTCCAATTCTAACTGTTGCTTCCTGACTTGCATATAGGTTTCTCAAGAGGCAGGTCAGGTGGTCTAGTATTTCCATCTCTTTCAGAATTTTCCACATTTTGTTGTAATCCACACAATCAAAGGCTTTGGTGTAGTCATCTTGTCCCATCACTTCATGGGAAATAGATGGAGAAACAGTGGAAACAGTGTCAGACTTTATTTTTTGGGCTCCAAAATCACTGCAGATGATGATTGCAACCATGAAATTAAAAGATGCTTACTCCTTGGAAGGAAAGTTATGACCAACCTAGACAGCATATTAAAAAGCAGAGACATTACTTTGCCAACAAAGGTCCATCTAGTCAAGGCTATGGTTTATCCAGTGGTCATGTATGGATGTGAGAGTTGGACTGTGAATAAAGCTGAGCGCCAAAGAATTGATGCTTTTGAACTATGGTGTTGGAGAAGACTCTTGAGTGTCCCTTGGACTGCAAGGAGATCCAACCAGTCCATTTTGAAGGAGATCAGCCCTGGGATTTCTTTGGAAGGAATGATGCTAAAGCTGAAACTCCAGTACTTTGGCCACCTGATGGGAAATGCTGACTCATTGGAAAAGACCCTGATGCTGGGAGTGATGGGGGCAGGAGGAGAAAGGGATGACAGAGGATGAGATGGTTGGATGGCATCACCAACTCGATGGACACGAGTTTGGGTAAACGCCGGGAGTTGGTGATGGACAGGGAGGCCTGACGTGCTGCGATTAATGGGGTCACAAAGAATCGGACACAACTGAGCTACTGAACTGAACTCAACTGAATATTGTAATATGCACAATTCAAAATATATTTTAGATCTCCTATGGTTCAGGCTCTCTGTTAATTTCTAGGATTATAAAGTACTAATAAGAGTGACTACAGCTTAAAAAGACCTCATGATAGAATACCACTTTATCTTTTCCTTTCATTGTTTACAAGTTCCAGAAGATTGTATGAGGCTTGCCCTTAATATTTGAGAAGTAGAAGTAGGACAAATATAAATAAAATACTTAAAAGTTACATTTAAAAAGTGTTTGAATGAAGTTAATGCTTTCCTCTTACCTTGAAAAAATACCATTATAATAACCTGTATTTTGGGTGTGAATTTATGCTTCTCTGACTTTATGGACCTTCATGATGAGAAATATGGCCTAGGGAGAGCTGGCCCTTGGGTTCTGGAGCACATTCATCATCTTTCCAACTCTGATTTCCATCTCTGCTACCAGAGTGGATGCCCAAGACATTATGTCCAACTTAGTGACAGCTGTCTCTCAGCTACTCTAAGTCCTAGAAATTCAGATGTTGACATAGGATCTACCTATGAGCCTTGGGAAGTAATATCTGTTTGTATATGTGTAATGTTGGATTAAGATAAAAAAGATAAGGAAGGAGAGAAACAAGTTCTTAATGTTGGTTTAATATTCAATAAGAAAAGCAAGGTAATAAAGAATGTCAGTACAAAATGAATGATTATAAATTGCATGTGACAGAAAATTAAAAAGCATGATATAATTGAATTATTCAAACCATTTAGAGGAAATTCCCAAGATGGTAGAGTAAAAGAGCCTGAGATCACCTTCTCTCATGGGCACACCAAAATTACAACTATTTATAGAACAGCCATCAATGAAAAAGAACAGGGTTCAACTGTTGGTGGGAATGTAAATTAATTGATTTTAAAGCTTCCTTCCATATATAAATAAATTTTTGAATTTTAATGTAATGAGTATGAGTAATAATATATTTTTATCTTTGAAAAACAGAGTATATTCTTTACAATTAAATATATGTGGGTCCTGTGCTTACTAATGCTAGATTTAGATCAATTTTGAAACCTCTCTTAGCCTTTCTTATCTCTTGTGTAGCATGAATGTACTGTAGGTATCTTTCTCATAGAATTGTTGTGTATGTTAGCTAAGCAAGCACATATCACAGAATCTTGCATATGGTAACCAACAATTAAAAGTATGCTGCTATCATCATCATCATCATATCAATTAAATGGTGAGAATTTTAATTCTACCTCTTATTATCAGTATATCTTAGAAATATTAGTGGTGACAAACTAGCCAGTTTTCCTGTTTGAGTTTATTTTCCTGAAGTTAAGCCTGAATTAGGAACCTAATGAGCAGAGCCATAGTTCTGACATGATCTAGCTTTGTGATCTTGGCCATGACATGAACTCTCTAGTCTTCCATTTCCACATAGATAAATCACAATAATTTGAATAGGTTAATTCCAAGCCGTTATCAATCATAGTGCCAATTTAAGTTGTCTGTATGTGTTCTAAATGTGACTTCTATAGCCACACCCCACTCAGAACATCTAGGTCAGTATCATTGCTTCCCTTAAGTCTTACAGAAGCTTCCTGCCTAATGTCCTTGCTTCCCCCTTGGTCTCTTGGTAACCCACAATCTATATACAGCAGCCCAACTGGTAACTTGAAAATGGAAATCTTAATATGCTTTTCTACTGCTTACACCCACCAATGCACTTGGAATAAAATTTAAATACCTTATCACTGCCTATGTGTTCTGACAAACATAACCTCTAAGTTTCACTACCATCTTGTCTAGAATCACTGTCCCGTTGTTATCCATGGTCCAGTTACATGGATGTTCTCCTCCTTACCCAAATAGTCCAGCTTATTTTCCAACTTAAGATCTTTGAGTAACCAAATTCTTTTAACAACAATGCACTCTTACTGATTCGTGTTTGACTGGTTCTTTTTCACGCATCTAGATCTCATCTTAAATGCTATTGTCTTAAAGGGGTATTTCCAGCTACTTTATCTATAGAACTACCTCTGCTGCTGGTGGCTGTCACAGCTATTATGGATTTTAGTCCCCTATTAGGTGGAATAAAACTAATTTTAAAAGTTCAAAAAACACTTTTATCTATTTTAAATATTTTCTTGGTTTATTCATTGAGTTTAATTTCTCTGAATCTAGATATCTTAGTATCAAGAGACAAGGAATCATTTTAGTCCAGGTATCTTTTCTGTTCCCAGTATCTAGAATGATGACTGGTGATAGACAATGTTAAGTAAATATTTGTTGATGAGTACAAATAAACTATAGATGAATGCATGGGTAAACAAGTGAATAGTGAGTAAACTAGTGCGTGTGTGATGTGTGTTCATATGCTGAAGTTTAGTAATAACCCGACACTATCATTTAATTTGGTTCTGGCACTGCCTTTCCCAGAGAGTGGATATCAACAGTGTCATAATTGTCTATTACTTGAATGGAAAGTTTCAAATAAAGTAGAGTCAATTCTACTCAGTGTTCTGTAGTGACCTAAATGGGTTCAGTTCAGTTCAGTCACTCAGTTGTGTCCGACTCTTTGTGCCCGTAAGAACTGCAGCACACCAGGCCTCCCTGTCCATCATCAACTCCTGGGGTCCACCCAAACTCATGTCCATTGAGTTGGTGATGCCATCCAACCACCTCATCCTCTGTCGTCCCCTTCTCCTCCTGCCCTCAATCTTTCCCAACATCAGGGTCCTTTGAAATGAGTCAGCTCTTCGCATCAGGTGGCCAAGTATTGGAGTTTCAGCTTCAACATCAGTCCTTCCAATGAACACCCGGGACTGATCTCTTTAGGATGGACTGGTTGGATCTCCTTGCAGTCCAAGGGACTCTCAAGAGCCTTCTCCAACACCACAGTTCAAAACCATCAATTCTTCGGTGCTCAGCTTTCTTTATAGTCCAACTCTCACATCCACACATGACCACTGGAAAAACTATAACCTTGACTAGAAGGACCTTTGTTGACAAAGTAATGTCTCTGCTTTTTAATATGCTGTCTAGGCTGGTCATAACTTTCCTTCCAAGGAGGAAGTGTCTTTTAATTTCATGGCTGCAATCACCATCTGCAGTGATTTTGGAGCCCAGAAAAATATAGTCAGACACTGTTTTCCACTGTTTCCCCATTTATTTGCCAGGAAGTGATGGGACCGGATGCCGTGATCTTAGTTTTCTAAATGTTGAGCTTTAAGCCAACTTTTTCACTCTCTTCTTTCACTTTCATCAAGAGGCTCTTTAGTTCTTCACTTTCTGCCATAAGGGTGGTGTCATCTGCATATCTGAGGTTATTGATATTTCTCCCAGCAATCTTGATTCCAGCTTGTGCTTCTTCCAGCCCAGCGTTTCTCATGATGTACCCTGCATATAAGTTAAATAAGAAGGATGACAATATACAGCCTTGATGTACTCCTATTCCTATTTTGAACCAGTCTGGGTAGTCAATCCAGAAAAGAAAAGATACGTATAGTTGATTCACTTTGCTATACAATAGAAACTAACACAACATTGTAAAACAACTATTTATTGTTGTTTAGTTGCTAGGTTGTGTCTAACTCTTTGTGACCCCATGGACTGTAGCCCGCCAAATTCCTCTGTTCCTGGGATTTCCCAGTTAAAAATATTGGAGTGGGTTGCCATTTCCTCTTGCAGGGGATCTTCCCAATCCAGGGATCAAACCTTTATCTCCTGCATTGGTAAGTGGATTCTTAATCACTAAGCCACCTGGGAAAACTATACTCCAATTCTAATTAATTTTTTTTTAAAGGAACAATATTTAGAGCAAATGGTGACTAATAGCTCATCTGGCCTCTCTCAAACCTCTTTCTCTTCCATATATGCATGAATATGTAAAATATGTAATTTTTTCTCCTTGTCAATTTAAGCTGTGATACACTTATTTTTATTTTGAAGGCTAGAAAGTTTACTTTTTAAAAAATTTTTGCCATGCAAATTTCAGTAAAAACTAAATTAGTTATACCAATTCTGGAAACTCAACCTGTTTTAAATTCTTGGATTAATTACATTAACAAAATTATTTATAAACATGTTAAACATACAAAAAAGAAAATCAGAATTGGGAGTTTCATGAGGATAGAGACACTATTTGATTTTGTTTCCTACTTGTAAATAATAGTATGTCTGACATATCCCAAGGGCTAATAACTGATCAGTGAATTACTGACATATAGAAAACAGGATTGTGATATTTCTGCATAAAATCATCAGCTATAGATATTACTCAGGATGGTTTTACAAGCGACCTAATACCTAGTCAGAAGTGATTTTTATTTTACATTCCATAAATAATCTCAAACAAAAAGTTCTAGATTTTGCCATCAGTTTACATAATGAAACAAGAATGAATTTCTGATTCAGTCAGACACAAATTCCAGTATCTTGACCTTGAGCATATCATTAAACTTGTGAAATTCAGTTTTCCCATCAGTAAATTAAGATGAACACATCTACATCCCATAATTTTGTCATACACCTTATCAGGTACTAGAAATACATCTCACTCATATGGGACTGAAAAGGCTTCCCAGATGGCTCAGTGGTAAAGAATCTGACTGCCAATGCAGGAGTTGCAGGTTCAATCCCTGGGTCAAAAGATCCCCTGGAGGAGGAAATGGCAATCCATTCCAGTCTTCTTGCCTGGGAAATTTCATGGACAGTCCATGGGATCACAGAGAGTTGGACACCACTTACTGACTGAGCACCCATACAAGACTCAAAGTTTAATAAGATTTAACATTACCATTTAGTACACATATGGCCCATGTATATCTCTTTGTCCTTTACCTACCTCAAAGCATATACAAGTTTTACTTTATTTATACCCATATTACACCACTTACTAGCTATGTCATCTTGAGTACCTGTGAACATGTGTTTCTCATGTGTTCTAAATATTATCTGCATTAGTAACCTCAGAGGGTTATTTTGAGAACCGAAGGAGAGTATTCCTGTAAAAGTGTTTCATAAATGCTAACATATATAAAGGACAAGCTGGAATCAAGATTGCCGGGAGAAATATCAATAACCTCAGATATGCAGATGACACCACCCTTATGGCAGAAAGTGAAGAAGAGCTAAAGAGCCTCTTTTTTTTTTAATTTTTATTTTTACTTAATTTTACTTTACAATACTGTATTGGTTTTGCCATACATTGATGAAAGTGAAAGAGGAGAGTTAAAAGCTGGCTTAAAGCTCAACATTCAGAAAACTAAGATCATGGCATCCAGTCCCATCACTTCATGGCAAATAAATGGGGAAACAGTGGAAAACAGTGGCTGACTTTATTTTCTTGGGCTCCAAAATCACTGCAGATGGTGATTGCAGCTATGAAATTAAAAGACACTTACTCCTTGAAAGGGAAGTTATGACCAACCTAGACAGCATATTAAAAAGCAGAGACATTACTTTGCCAACAAAGGTCCATTTAGTCAAGGTTATGGTTTTTCCAGTGGTCATGTATGGATGTGAGATTTGGACTATAAAGAAAGCTGAGCACTGAAGAATTGATGCTTTTGAACTGTGGTGTTAGAGAAGACTCTTGAGAGTCCCTTGGCAGCAAGGAGATCCAACCAGTCCATCCTAAAGGAGATAAGTCCTGGGTGTTCATTGGAAGGACTGATGTTGAAGCTGAAACTCCAATATTTGGGCCACCTGATGTGAAGAGCTGACTCCTTTGAAAAGACCCTGATGCTGGGAAAGACTGAGGGCAGGAGGAGAAGGGGACAACAGAGGTTGAGATGCTTGGATGGCATCATCGACTCAATGGACATAAGTTTGGGTAAACTCTGGGAGTTGGTGATGGACAGGGAGGCCTGGTGTGCTGTGATTCATGGGGTCACAAAGAGTTGAACATGACTGAGTGACTGAACTGAACTGAACTGACTGAACATATATAAATAAAAGGCCATTGATTTGCCTGTAATTCTCAAAAGAAAACATGATGTAGTATGAAGATCACAAGTCTAGGAGGCTTCTTATTTACTGTGGAACCATCAACAAGTTTTAAGCTCTTGATCATCAGTTCCCATGCTGTGGATACTTCAGTCATATCTGGTGCCATTCTACCTTTAGAAGATTTGCCCACTGTGTCCTTGATTCTGTGTCCAAGAAACTGAGCTATTACTTGCCTCAGGTCCTTTGCACATACTTTTCAGAATAGCCTGGTGGCTATAGTCCATGGGGTTGGTAACAGTGGGAAATGACTGAGCAATTAACATTTTCATTTTCACTTTTCATTGACCCAGAAGATTCTTTTTCCTACTAATCCCATCCTTTGTATCTTAGCTTAAATATCACTTCACTAGGGTGACATTCATTGACCATCCTGTTGAGAGTACAATCCCCCAGTTTTCATTCCTGTTTATTCTTCCAACCTTACTATTCTAAATTACCTACATCTTCAAAATAATTAAAAAGTAGTTTAAGCACAATAATAACTGCCAATTATATATTTCTTATTATGTGACAAGTACTGGAATAAGCTGTTTTGAGCAATATCTTGCCTGACCTTCAAGACGTTCCAAAGTAGCAACAGTAATTATCTCCATTTCATAGTCAAGAAATTTGGAAGTTAGGGATGATGTGTAATTAATCAAGATCTTACAGTTTGTAGATGGTGGAGCTAGAAGTCAAACCCAATGTGTTTTGTCCTTATGGCGAAACAATTAGTTCCTAAAATAACCCCTGGGTTTCCCTCCATTTCCCAATCTTCTTTAATTCTAAAACTAAATTCTGGCAAGTTAGAACATGAAAGAAGGTGAGTGTTATCACTTCCAGCCAGACGTATTTGTTAGGTAGAAGAGATATCCCACCAGACCTTTTGGGATTTTCATAACTGAGAAATAAAATTGTATGTGTCAATCCACTGAGATCTTTTCTGTTGTCACCGATATTACTCACTCTGACTAATACAACTACTGAAGTCATACTGCCTGCTCAGGAAATGAGACAGTAGAAAGTAGTCTTCAGTTCATTGGAGGTACTTTCTACTGTAGAAAAACTTGTGATGTCATTTTATTTTTGAACATTTTATTAGGGCTACAAAAACATTTGCTTTTGTGAACAAACAAATTTTGTTTGGGTAGCATGATACACTTTATAATTCCAGGTTTTTCAACAGTGCTTAAAAGCCTTATAATGTTTGGTATGTTCCATTATTCAAGGATATTGGAGGGAAAAAATGCACCAATTACACTTCAGTAATCTAGAAGAAAGTAATGAAAGAAGACATCTTTACATGTTATGTATTTTTCTTCTGCTTCTGCCTTGGTCGATGGTAGGTTAACTGTTCAGTTCAGTTCAGTTCAGTTGCTCAGTCGTGTCTGACTCTTTGCGACCCCATGAATCGCAGCACGCCAGGCCTCCCTGTCCATCGCCATCTCCCGGAGTTCACTCAGACTCACGTCCATTGAGTCCGTGATGCCATCCAGCCATCTCATTCTCGGTCATCCCCTTCTCCTCCTGCCTCCAGTCCCTCCCAGCATCAGAGTCTTTTCCAATGAGTCAACTCTTCGCATGAGGTGGCCAAAGTACTGGAGCTTCAGCTTTAGCATTATTCCTTCCAAATAAATCCCAGGGTTGATCTCCTTCAGAATGGACTGGTTGGATCTCTTTGCAGTCCAAGGGACTCTCAAGAGTCTTCTCTAACACCACAGTTCAAAAGTAGCAATTCTTTGGCGCTCAGCCTTCTTCACAGTCCAACTCTCACATCCATACATGACCACAGGAAAAACCATAGCCTTAACTAAACGGACCTTAGTCGGCAAAGTAATGTCTCTGCTTTTGAATATACTATATAGGTTGGTCATAACTTTTCTTCCAAGGAGTATATTCCACATCCATTCTTCTACTTTTTTTTTTGAATAGGAGGGAGACCATTGCCTAAAGAAAAAAGATACTAGTTCATATCACAGGGTATTGTGCTTTAAGAAACTAATCAAATTCCTTCTGCAAATATACTGCTATTTATGAAGGGATAGGAAAATGGGAAACACAAATTCATGCTTAGGTTTTTGTTATTAGAGGTACATTAAGTAAAATCAGAAGGGTATCTAACTTATTCAGAATTAACTCTGTGCTACATATTAGCACACTTGCTGCTTTTAATTTTACAGTTCTTGGAGAAAATTTGTCTCATTTCTACCCAGAAAAAGATTAGAGAGGTTGACTCACTTTCTAAGGAGAGCAGAGCCAATTAGTGACAGAATTTAATGTAAGCTCATGGAAATGAGGAATGATGCTGGAAGATTCCAAGATCTCTGCTCTTATTGACTAACTCCCAAGTGATCCATGTGCCTATAAAGTAAAATGGACTGTTCAGAATTTTGTTAGTGCTATATTTAAATAAATATTCCTTTCTTCTGTCTTGAAATGATAATTAAATGAGCACACACCGTCTAGCACAAAACAATGGTAAATCCTTTCTATTGTCTTCTCAGTTAACTTAGCTGGTAAAGAATCTGCCTGCAATGCAGGAAACCCTGGTTTGATTCCTAGGTCAGGAAGTTCCCCTGGAGAAGAGATAAGCTACCTATTCCAGTGTTTTTAGGCTTTCCTGGTGATACAGATGATAAAAAATCTGCCTGCATTGCAGGGTTCAATCCCTGGATTGGGAAGATCCCCTGGATGGAGGAAGGCATGGGAGCCCACTTCAATATTCTTGCCTGGAGAATCCCCATGGACAGTAGCCCAGCAAGGTCCTTTTGTCCATGGAGTCACAAAGAGTTGGACATGACTGAACAACTAAGCACAGCACAGCAACCCTTTACCCAGAGCAGTTAGAATATATTTTCCTCCTTCTATCTACATTGTTTTATTTTCTTCTCACAACCACCTTATGACTAGGTGTTGCCAATCCTAGTTTAGATTGGAGGAGAGGAGAGGGAAAAGATCTCAAGAGATAAAATTACTTGTTTCAGGTCATAAAATAAGTGGCTAATCTGGGACTAGAATCAGACATTAAGATTTTAATTCTTCTGAATTCTAATGAACTAACTATATTAAAAAGCTGCTCAGCTTACATCATTCCCTGGAAAGATACTAAGGTGCCTTCTTCACTCACACACACAACTATGCAAGCAGAGTCTTGAAATGCACTAATGTGGTTAGTCTTGCTCTCTTATACTTTTCACAGCAACACTTTATTTTGGGAAACCATTGCCTCTTTAGCTTTGGTCCTAGAAAAACATGCTTGGAACAGACCTGAGCCCCACCCTTAGTGAAAAACCATGCCCAGCTCAAATACCCGCATCTTGAAGAGACCTGCCAGCTGTACATGGGCAAGATTACCCAACCTGCTGAGTCATGTATGAGTGAACAGGAATAAGCGATTGCTGCTTTATGCTACTGAGTTTTGGGTCATTTATAAACAAACACTTGAACACACACACCAGTACGCCAGTGTCTGTGCTGGCAAGTCTTAGCAGTGACTACGCTTTGAATAATAAGAGAAAAAGACTGCAGTGCTATTGGGCAGGAGTGCTAAATTCAGTACCTTTAACGTGACATAAAATACAAAAAATTTTAAGAGCCATTGTATTTCAGGATCATTTTTCAGTTTTAAGCTCTGGAATGCCTAGAATTATCTGGTTTAGCAAATAATGATACACAGAACAGAACAGAACAGCTCAGAGGGGTCTCTAGTTCTCAAGAGAACTTGATCGGTGTCTCAAAGATGCCAAACAATATTGTTTAGTGGTTCTGTTTCCTCTGATAACACCTGATCTTCAGGCTGCACATAATGATCACCTGGAAACTCCAAGCTCTTGCTACTGGAATGCATGAGTTTTAAGTCTCACAAATCTGAATCACCAACTCCAGTGGAGTTGTGAGACTCTTATCCCAGTGTTCCCAGTAAAAGTTCTAAGATTCAGTCTGATTACATAGACCTGGGTCACATGCTTACATTTCTGAAACTTTAGACTGTGTTAATTGGCTCTCTCCTGTAGTTTCCCATTCCTTTTAATCTTATTCATATCATTTGGGCAGAAAACAGGAGGCGACCACAATGTTCTTGCTATTCTTATCACTTAAACTCCGTGTAACATGAAGAAAAAAACAATCCATCAAAATTATGACTGTGGCTTGGAGAGAAATCGATTGATTCATCATTGGTTTGCACAGGGTCGTGTATTTCCCAGTTTGGACAAGTTCCACAGCACTTTGCAAACACTCTGGTATAATTGAAGACCAGAAGGCAGACTTTCCAGGGAGTCCAGAATATTGTTTTGAATGTTATTCCCATTTGAAAAAATAAAATATCTATGACACCCCAGAGTCCTCCAAGTTAAAGCTCAGTTGTTTTCTGGGATGATTTACACACAGAAAGAAATCCTTCAGCTTAACACTATGACATACTACTCTCTGAAAGGATGCCAAAAGCTGTGGCTCTTCCTGTGGGTGCTGTGGGAGTTGCAGAAACATAAAAATCAAGAGTAAAGGATATAAAATAAACTTCATTGGGAATAATTATTTTTAAAAAGAAAAACAGGCACAGATTTATATATTATTCATCAAATATTTTATGTATAGCAATTTAAAAAAACCGTAATATCCATCATAAAACTGAAACCTAATGACCTCATGCTACATTCTAGATTATGTACTAAGTTTTCTACACCATTACATCCTCATAGTAATGAATCATTGTCTTCATTTTTCATGAGCCATTAGTCAAGTCATGTGGCTGGTAAGTGATAGGACAAAGATCGAACCCCCACTATCACATATCAGTCCCAATGTCTTCATGATACACTGTATCATCAAGGAAGCACAGAATATTACCAAAGAATAAAGTAGTAAACTATGTGTAGTGAATTTAATTTGATCTAATTTGAAAAACTTTCATATATTTTGATCTGAGTTCTGCAAACAGTTGATACAGGTTTGGGTGAAGAGGAGAGGGGCCATGTTAGTTACCCAAAATAATGGATTTCTTCAAATTCTCTAGTATCTTTATGAAAAAATCATCTACTTGAGTGTTTGTTTGCCATTTTAAGACCTATGCACTAGTGCTTAATACATATCTGTTGAATGAAAGTAACATTCAGTATGGGATTAGCTTCCCTGGTGGCTCAGAGGTTAAAGCGTCTGCCTCCAATGCGGGAGACCTGTGTTCGATCCCTGGGTCGGGAAGATCCCCTGGAGAAGGAAATGGCAACCCACTTCAGTATTCTTGCCTGGAGAATCCCATGGACGGAGGAGCCTGGTAGGCTACAGTCCACGGGGTTGCAAAGAGTCGGACATAACTGAGCGACTTCACCTTTCACCAGAACCTTATTTTATTGTAGTTCACCTGATAAGGGATTAACTAAATTGTTAGACTTAATTTAAACTAACTCTCTGGATTCTTTAATAAAATTTAAAGTTTGATGAAAGAAAGTGAAAGTTAGTCAATCACTATGTCTGGCTCTTCTGTCCATGGAATTCTCCAGACAAGAATATAGGAGTGGGTTGCCATTTCCTTCTCCAGGGGATCTTCCCGACCCAGGGACTGAACCCAGGTCTCCTGCACTGCAGGCAGATTCTTTAGCATTTGAGCCACTAATTCTTAGGAAGAGAAAATTAATTTCACAAACTTGTTAAACAAAGCTAGTTAATTGTTGAAATCCCAAAACTATATAATTTTTTAAAAAATGACCTTTATTAATGATTGGATTACAATGTAAGTATATTTTTAGTTGGAAAATAATTTTAAAATAATCACTTTGCATAGTTATACATTTAAACCGGAAAAATTTGATATTGTTTTCTAATGATACTGCATTTTCTCTTTCTACTGATAAAAATGCCAAAAGCACATTAAAACTATTCTATGGAAACCAATGGGTGTGTGTATTGTTTCTGGTCAGTTTTGCTATTGTAGGCTTTCGTTGTTTTCATTTTACACAGTATTGATGAACAGACAATCTATTGTTTGTTTGCAGCATTTGACTTTGCTGTGGAGATAATTTCTTAATGTTTGCTGCCTCCTCTTTCTTTTACTTCTATCAGAATGATTTGGGAACCTTAATTTTCCTCCTGCTTTACAATTCAGTCTTTTTGTTGTTGTTCATAATCCCAGCATTTATACAATTTCCTGAGAAAGATCTCGGATACCAATGCATAACAGGCTTCTTAAAATAATTCTGACGGACACACTTAGTGCTATTTTTCCCCAAAAAAACTCAGTTCTTGTCTTAACCATGAAATTGCTGTGCTATGCATTTTATTAGGCTTGAAGTCTTAATACTCTTTTTCCGGCTATGAACTGAAGAGAATATAGGTCCCCGGATAAACTTATCTGCTGGGAAAGGAACACAGAAATGTAATCTCCTAACTGGCCTCATATCTTTTGGCTGTGCTTTGCACAAATGAATCTGAAGACATTTATCTGACTCTAAAGCTGAGATCTTCATGAAAGCAGGTTAGCTCTCCTAGATTCAAATAACTGAGTTTATATCCTGTGACCTAAGGGTGACTTGTGAGTATTAAGCCAACCTGTGGGTGAAAAGAGAAGTGGCCTTAAAATAGTTTAGATTTACTGTGAAAGGCAAAGAGGTGAGCAGTGCAGACGAAGAGAAATGGCTGTACAACACTTCCTGCTGTAAAAGAGGCTACCTTGAACTTGCTGATTGAGAAGAAATAATGCAGTGCCTTGCAAATAAACCATGCTGATGGATGTCTTCTGCTAGAACGGAGCTCACTGTATTTACTCTCTTTCTGTTTGATGTCAGCATCTTAGCACTCAGCGTGAACTCTACTACAGCTAACTGTCGAAATAAGTTATTTCTAGTCGATAATGAATGCTTCCCTAACATGTTATTATTGAAAATAACAGGTTCCAAATGTGTGACCATGTGGTATACAATTCATTTTCTTCCTCTGAAAGAATTGGATTTTCTTGTCATTAGAATTGAATTGTGTGTCGACACCGTACTAAGTCAGAACATCCTGAATCCAGACCAAAGGCAAAAAGTTCCGATGAAAAATTATAATAACAATTGCAGTTGAACAGTGGCTTACAATCTGCAAAGAGCTTTGAAAGTACTGCTTTGGAATGTTTGGTCACTAAGGAAGATAGCATATTTTTTTTTATTCCCATTTTAGTAAAAGGTGGATTTAAGCATAGGGTATTTAAGTTACTTATCCAACATCATCACAAAACTGGTAATTGAGAGCACTGAGGCTCAAACCCTGAGTATCTGCTTCCGAATCTAATGTTCTATCTTTCCTTCCTCTAAAAGTAAATACAATTACCTGAATTTGCTTGGCTGTTTTTAACAATAGAAAGAGAGAAGCATAAAGGCCCTTGTTGTGAGAGTGACTGCAAACAGCTGAGAGAATGTCAGCTACTACATGCTGGTTGTTGGGTCACACAGATAGTTACAGAGTGGCATAGACAAGGTTTAAACACATTTCTGACATGTTCAAAATCACACTTCAAGATAGATGCATTTAAGAATCAAATTTTGAAGACATGTTTTTCATCTTTTCTTATTTACTCTGCCCTCTAATATGTGAAATGATTACTAGAACTAAGCATGCTTAGTAGAACCTAGGGCACACACAGAAATCTTCTTGTTTTAGGAACTTAGGTCCGTGTAAAGAATTGTATAGTTCTTCCCTCTCTCCTTCTCTTTCTTTCTTCCATTATTATTTATTGAGTACATGATATGCACCTAGGTATGGTAAACAGTAATCATTGCTTTTAACTCTTAGTTGCCTATTTAAGATTATTCTACTGTATCATCTAAGGAATTCCTTCCTCTGCTTAAGTTTAATAGGATATTAAAGAAATTGTTTTTCCTGAAATGTTGTTATGCCTGCAGTCCAGCTAGGAATGAGAGAAAGCAATAACCACTCATTCTTACATACATCAGATTCACCTCCTATAAGAGGGTCTGTATTGGGCATAACACTAGGCTTCAATTAGACTCTGAATATCAAAATAGCATCACAGGATGGGTAAAGTCTGGTGATGAGAAATGATAGGATCATTAACAGTGAATCTGCAGTTCCATCCCACTAACTGGTTGCGCTCAATTTAGCAAGGAAATTATAGGTTCACTTTTGCAGAATAGATGATCCTGAAAATAGAAAGATGCTTGTAAATAGAATACTCTTACCTTCAAAGTCAGGGAGTTTGCTCTTTTAGGCAATAGTTTGCTCAAAAAAAAAAAAAAAAAAAAAAGGAAACTAGGAAGTGTAGGACTATTTCTAATAATTACATTTTATTTAAAAATCTTTATTTTCATGACCTTGATACATTATGGAAGAAAGTAAGTTATGTTTATTCATTATCATCTTACTTAATCTTCACCACAAAGCAGGAATCAGGTCTATTATCATTGCCATGTATTCATGGTGCCCTTTGAGGATTTTCTTGCTTCTCAAGAACGCTGTATCTTCTGGCTTTGATGATTTCATCACTAGCACTTAGTGTTAGACTGGATCACTGTTCACTAGTCTTCCCTCTTTATTATAGAAACAATGCATATATTCACTTTGCCAGGTGACTCAACTATGCCGCTCTATGTGGTAAGCTGAGTACCTTTCCCTGCCCCAGTGATACTGGGTATGGCCAGTGACTTACTCTGGGCACTAAATGTTAGCAAATATAATTCCAACAGAAGCTTAAAGTATTTTGTAACTTGGCCTTTCATCCTTCTGACATCCACCATGAGAGCACACTTCAAATATCAGTCTCAGGATGAAAAGACACTTGGGAAGACCTGAATTAAATCTATGACCAACAGCAAAGCCCAGCTGAGTCCAGCCAAGCCCAGCAGAGCCAACATTTAACTTGCAGATTTGTGAGTGAGGAGGAACAAAAAGATATTCACTCCTTTAAGTCATTAAGGCATTGTAGTATCTTGCTACGCAGCATTACTATAGCAAATCTAACTAACGGATTTTCTGAAGAGTTTGCTTTTATATTCCACTGGACGTATCATTTTATTTTCCTAGGTCTTTCTAGCCCACTTAAAATTAAAACACTTCCACACACCATATGTTTGTTACCAAGGACAGCCTGCCCATCCTCTAACTACAGGTAGACTCCCCTACACGTATTTCCAACCATTGTTGTACATGTAGCTATATGGAAAACAGACATAACAATAAATGTTTATTTTAAGGAAAAGATGAGCAGTGACTAAGTTGAAACTGGCTTTAGCAATTTTCCACATATCACTGATCAGTGCTTGGGAAGGAGTGCTCGAATCTGTAGAAATATTTATAAAGTAATAAATCTTATGTTTTGTTTTTCTCAATTCTAGTAAATGTTAGTCTAGCCTCTGAGAGTATTCATATCTTTTCTACCTACTTTCCCTCAAATATATGACCTAGTGTCTCACTTATTGTACTTTCTAGTAAAAGTTTTATGTTCTGAACAAAATATATTGGATGCCATTATTTCCCTGTAGTGATGCCACATGTCTTAAAAATGCAAGGAATACTTTGCTTTCTGTCTATCAGGAACAATGCCATGTAGGCTATTTTCTGGACACTGGAATTCTCAGCCCTTTCGTTTCACTGGCCTTCCTGTTGAATGAGGGTGAGCACATTGCCTTTTACTGAATAATTAATATTCATGTAATTGATTCTGGTGAATTTTGTTTTCTTATTTTCTATCCTTTATGAACTGTATTAAAAAAACCTAAGTTGACAATAGCCCTTTAAACATTTTTATTTTTTACAAGCTTGTTTGATCTTCAAGTAATGTAGTTAGTAAATTTTTTTTCGTTGTTTTTACCCAAATATATAATAGATGCCCAAGCAGTTTTCAGTTGAGTGTCCAAGAGAGAAGGGAAATAGAAATGGAACAGAGACACCTTATATTTTATGACTGTACTATTCTATGACCAACACTATTTGCCTTTTAAGTACATGAAGAGAAGGTCAAAGAAGTAAATCAGATTACCCTTTCATGTATCTACTTCTTTTTAAAATTTCTGAAAGTCTGCAGACTTTGAAATAAGTTGCATATCACACAAATGATAAATGGATCATAAAGGCACAATGGGCCAAAATTTTGGACATTTGACTCTGTATGAAATTGTTGTGGGAAAATAACAATTGCTGGAGAGGTTTGCCTATATAAGTATAAATTCAAAATACTATTTGGTTTGGCCACTGTTAGTTCCAAATGAAAACCTTAAGAGTGGGTAATGAACTCATTGGTCTTTAATGTTTCTTTCTGAGAAACAGATCCACTTGAAAGATTTATCCGCTAAAGTTCAATTGCAGAAGAGGCCTTTTATACATGATGATGACACAGACATTAACACCAAATGGCTCTATTATGATTACAAATAGATAGATAATGAATAATTTGGGGAGCTGTGATTTTAGTTGAATCAGTTTTTTAAATATTACCTTCACTAGGCTTTTAAACACTAGTGTCACATAGGAATAGTAATAAAATACTCACAATCTAAGTATTTTAATTTCTCTATGGTTGTCAGTCATTTTCATACCAAACTTATCTGTTGAATGAATTAGAACCAAAAAGACAGAATTTGCTTTTAATAAAATGTCTAGATTTTCTTCTTTGCTATTGTCTTACATTTATTCAAGAAGATAGAAATCATTATTCAAATTGTAGTCATTTATTACTACATTTTTTCAAATATATTTCATTAGTCTAATTTACAAAATAGATTATTCAAAATAAAAACAAAGCTAGAATCATGAATGTAGCATATTTTGAGAATCATGTTCTAGGTCAATTCATCATAACCATGCTTTTCAGATCACTTTCTTTGTAGATTAAGATTTTCTTACACCTGTCTCTTCCAGTCTCACGTAGCAGGTTTGGCACTCTGATGACATTTTTGTGTCAGTTATGATTAGGTGGAAGATGCTTTGAGGTCAAATGGCTTCCACAGATCAGGTGGGGAGTCCTTATGATAATATTGCTTTCTTGAGGCAGACGTCATAGTAGTCCCTATTGAGGTGCTTTGGAAAATTGTATTACCTAGCCGAGGCAAACAGGAAGATCCTTTAGTACATTTTGGGGTAGTTCTACTTTAAATTGGCAAAAATAAAAAATGTGCACTAAATTTCTTCCCTTTAAAGTTATGTATGTGTATATGATTATGTGCATGCTTGCATATGTGCAATATGTCAAATAAAAAGAATTTATTTACCAAACGTGTACTACTTAATAATATAGACATCCAAGCCAGATTTACAAATGGGTGTATACAAATACCATTGCAACCTTCTCTTAATCCTTTCATTCTGTAACTCCTGGAGAACACAGTAGGGTAGCATTTAAACCCAGATTTTAAGGAACAAAGACTCCACTATAACCCAGCCTATTTCTGTAGCTTCTACTTTTGTTATTCAGTCTCCAAGTTGTGTCCAACTCTGCAACCCCAGGGACTACAGAACACCAGGCTTCCCTGTCCTCCATTTTCCCCAGAATTTGCTCAAGTTCATGTTCATTGAGTCGATGACGCCATCCAACTATCTCATCCTTCTACTTTGAAAGAAAAAAAAAAACATACAACATGTATAGAAAAGAGGTGGTCACAAATTTGGGTCAAAGGAGCAATCAGATAAGAGAAATAAAGAAAGGATTGATAGTCAAATATCAAAGGATAGAAACATTTTAATCAAATTGGTATGTATATGAGAGAGTAAAAAAATATTTGAGACATTCTTTTGTTCTAAATGTTAGAAATTTCTCCAAGTTTTTGTCACTATCACAGTAAATGGAATTTTCCAGGCCAGAATACTGGAGTGGGTAGCCTTTCCCTTCTCCAGTGGATCTTCCCAACCCAGGAATCAAACTGGGGTTTCCTGCATTGCAGGCGGATTCTTGACCAGCTGAGCTACTAGGGAAGCATTAATTTCAGACTCTGGCTTATTAAGTTTTCTTTCTGTTGTGCAGTTGTCCTTTTTTTAACCTTCCAAATGTACACTTACCTGTGAAATATGATAGTATTTTATCATAGCATATTGTTAACCTCCTGTACATTCCTTTATTTATTTGTTATACTACCTTATTTATTCCTTTTATTGCTCTAACATACTTTGATGATGAAAGCAAAGAAATACATGCAAAAATAATGAGCTTCTGGCCAAAGGTGAAAAACACATGTTGTGTTCTTGCCTACCTGACATAGTGATTGTCAGCACTGTATTAATTGGACCTCATTATAAGATCAGACTGTCTTGTTTACATCAAAACAAGATTACATGAGACATCTAAAATTTTGGCACATATTTGCACTTATTCTGTGCCATAGGACATTTTTTCTTTTAGAAATCCAATTCCTAACCCGGTTTGCAAGGTGAGCAATTTACTGATTTTGAGGGAGGCTTCCGGTAACTAGTTGTTAACTTAAAAGATGACCATTCACTTGGATACATTTAAAGACACTTTCTTCCTGTGCTGCTGAGCTTTTAGCTGCCAACATTTTATCAACATGTTTTCAATGGGAAACTTATTTCATACTTTCTTGTAACAACACCTCGATAGCCCACACATCTCCAATTTGATAGGTCAGAATGTGCTGCCTGTGTATTGCTATGATAAGGGGAAAATTCCAAAATGCCAGTTTGGACTTTTTCATTCTGGTGTACTGAAGGCAGTATTTTTCCCTATCATCATTTATTGGTTGTTATAAGTTGAATTGTAGAATAAAGTTTAGCAAGGGGATATTCATGTCAATCAGATCCTCAGAGCTATCCTACCCTGGCCATAGAAGTGCTTAATTAACTAAATAATAAAAATTAAGATTATTAAATCCTACAGCCAAAGGCCTTTGGTTTTCAGAAAATATTGAAATTAACATGATTCCTTGCTGCTGGGTTAGTGATAAGGAAGCTTGAGCTCTGATCCAGGGTGCTGGTACTCAGTAGCTGTTTGATTTTCAAGTCATTTAACTTCCCCAAGCTTTATTTCCTTCATGCAAAATAGTGTTACTAACCCCTGCTTTAGGTAATTTGAACTTGTATGATGCAAAGAGGTGATATTCATTTGAAAGTCAGGGATCATATATTGTTTTAACTTCACCACATCAAAAAATCAAATAAATTGTATGCTTTATCTCATTTTATCTTTAAACTGAAGCCATAACTGATAAATGACAAAGTAAAGATTCAAGTTTGATTGCCTATACTTCTTGCTATCTTTGTGTCTTGAGTTAGGATTTAGTACCAAAACTGAAATGAGGAAAAAGTTTTTCTAAGTTCATTAAGAAGAAAATTCTGGAAATGTGAACAGACTCTCTTTCATTCTCAGCTCCAGTTTTGGGTCAAAGGGCTACAGGCACATCTAAACTTATCTATTTAAATATAAATGCATATATTAATATATAACAAATATAATAAAGCAAAATCCAAGAGTTCATACTGATTCCTTTCATTCTTACCCAAAGCTGCAGATTTCTTTGTAGTCTCTTTCCTCTTCATGCTTTTCTAACCTTGAAAAACCTAACTCAAGTTTTAATCAGTATTCTTACTTACTGTCTGATCCTTTTACTTATTTGTTCCACGTTCCCAATCTCCTAGAGATGCCAGCTGCCTTGTTCCATGGCCTCTGCACTCATTCAAAGGTGCCTGCTAAGCTCTCAGAAACCTCCTTCATGGGCACCTCTCTTTGTATTCACCTCCCACTTGGCTCCTTGGTCATTGTGAAGTGAAAGTTGCTCAATCGTGTCCGACTCTTTGTGACCCCATGGACTGTACAGTCCATGGAATTCTCCAGGCCAGAATACTGGAGTGGGTAGTCTTTCCCTTCTCCAGGGGATCTTCCCAACCCGGGGATCAAACCCAGGTCTCCCACACTGCAGGCAGATTCTTTACCAGCTGAGCTATCAGGGAAGCCCACATTGGCAAATCCTCATGGCCCACCTCCCACTGTCTCATTCCTTTGTTTCTGGCATATTGTTGCCCTTTACCAACCCCTGCCCTTACCGCCCGGCTTTCTTAGTCACCAAGAACACTGGTGCTTCAAGATAACATCTCCTTTCCCACTTCCTACTTCCCCACCTGACATCCTGCCCTGCCACTCTGAGTCTCTGGCACATAGGTCCCTCTAGGAAGGGGAGGATGGCAAAGGATGAAGGAAACTAAGAGAGAGGGAGCATGGAAGTAAAGAGAGAAGGGCAGAGAAGAGAGAAGGAGAGGGGAAAAGGAAGAGATGGAGAATGGGAAGACACAAACAGGAAGGAAAGAATTCAAAAGGAAAGAAAACAGTAGGGATGGAAATGGAGAAGAGAAGGGATGTAATAGACTTTAAAAAAAACAGTAAATAAGCCAGAAGAGAAAATTCAAGATGAGGAACATAAATATTTAAGCAAAGGCCCTGCTATAACTGTAGAAATATCTGTTTATTCATGTAAACTTGCCCATAGCTCCTCATCACATTTAGGCTATGAACTAGAGCCGATATTTGGACTTATGAGAATCTCCAGAGAACTTGTAAACTCTAATATTTTAAAATAATACTTTAATAGCACTTTGAGACTTGAATGTCATTTGATTCAACTTGCAAAGAAGAAAATACTTCTGGTGATTACAACTGGAATTGCTTTAATAATATACATCACTTTTTGGCAAGTGGATGTTTTTCTAAGTATTTAATTTTAAAATAGAGAATACCTATTGATTTTGAATACTTATTCTGATTCCAGTCATTTAATAATCAATTAATTTTAATTAATTAATTAGTAGTATTTTAGGATCTCTTACTCACCTAATTATATAAATATATCTTAATTAATTACAAAATAACATATTTTAAGTTGCCTGTGTTTAATTAGTATTAGTTAAGATTGATTGGATTCATCTAGCTTAAATTTTCATGTGAAATTATGTAGACTAGAAAAAGAAAAACATAATAAATTCTAGTTATATAGTACATTATAAAGCATGGTATAGAAAAGTTTATTGTATAGTAAATGTTGAAATATCTTTTACATGCTGCCTGAGACTATTTCAGAAACTAATAAAGGGGATAGGAAGGGTATTAGAAGCTTTCTGTGACAATTATGTCATGTGAGGCTTAGAAAATTGTGGCCTAGAGTACAAGTCTCTTGATTTGAATTTTGGTCCTTAGAACTGTGATAGCTCATTGTAACTTATAGTGAGATCACTATTTGACCGTTTGAAAGGCTAAAGTGGAATTTATGTACATAACTTACATATATGTACAGAAATATGGCCACCACGGTCACCCTCACAAAGCACCACTCTGATGCATATATATAACTGTGGGAGCTAAAGCTGAATAAAACATAAAACAAGAGACACAAAATGCCTTAGAGTCAAGTGATTTACTGCGTGACTATAGAATTTTCTAATAAACAGTCAGCCTACGAGTACCTTGCTATGCCTACCATTTACCACTGTTTGTGTAGGTACTAAGAATATGGATGAATATGACTTGTCCTCTCTTAATTTGTCAGGGTATCTGGAAGACTACCAAAAGTAATAGAGAATCAATTGGTGGATGACTAAATGCTTAGACTTTGTTTCTGAAGGCTTTGCTTTCTGGTTTTGCCTCTGCCTCTCACACCAAGTACTAGTGGCAGAATCGTTTATTTACATTCTCCAAGGCCTAGCTTTATCATTTTCAAAATGAGAAAAATAATATTCATACTGATAACAATAAATTAATGAGAATGAAATAAGCAATGTGAATAATCAGTCATTAGAGAAAAGTAAGATCATTTTACAAGGTGGTTTCAGATAGTTTTGGCTTTAAATTTTGTTTTCAGAAGATAATACCTTAGCTTACAAGCACTTTGGATTTTACAAACAACTTCAGTATGAATCATCTTATTTAATATTCTGAAAAACTTTTGTAATGAACTCATTTTCTTGTTTTTTGAAATGCTTGCATTGGAACATCCAATATTAAATCTGTAGTTAACAAGAGAACTGGGCAAGACAGATTTTCTTACTCCAAACCAACGGCTTTTTCTGTGTTTCTATTCAGAGAATCATTGTTTTATAGTGTAAATCTTAATGCCACTAGAAATAAAATGTCACTTAACCTAAGTATAGTGATTTTCTTTATTTCTCCAGGGAAAACTGATTACTCTATAAGTACACAATTATATAATGTTAATAACCCCAAAGTACTTCTAGCAGTTTCCAAAAAGATTAACTCATTGGCATTTTCATTGTTCAAATACAAAAATGTAATAGCTTAATAATTTAGGATAATATATCCTACATAGCTCTGTTTCTAATAACCCTCTAAATGTGCTTTCTATTTGCAAATTCATGTTCCATTTCATCTCTCCCCAAACTCCCTTCTAAAGCTTTGACTTGAATGCTTATCTCTAAGTGTTTCTTATTCTTTGAAGAGAGGAATCATACCTATTCATTAATGGAGTTGAAAGCAGTGAGGTCTCCCTGATCTTTTACTTCTAAACACTCTTTTACTTTTGCATCTAGGATAATGCTGGCACATAATGAAAAAAAAAATCTACCATTGATGAGCAATCATATGTGTAATGATGCATTTCACAAATGAAGTGATTTAATCCTCCTAACAACCCAAAGGAGATATTGTTGTTATTATTCCTATTGTATAGATAAGAACACTGAGGCTTAGAAAGTTTAAGTAATGTCCCCTTGTTCAGAGTACTTGTAAGTTTAAAGCAGGATTTTAGACCATGTCATCTAACTCCAAAGTGTTTGTTTTTAGCCACCATGCTACATTACTTTCCATGATAGGCAATTATTATTTATTTATCAGATATAAGAAATATTGTTTAAAATTGAAACTGATCAAGCCAAAGTCATGCCTGGATGGTTGGTTTCTGCATTTATTTGATCTAAAAATTCAATTAAAGAGATAACTTACTGCTAAAATGGATAGAGGAATTTGGATATTTTGTGTCAGATTCAGTAGAGAGTGTACACATTGCACCTTAGGAGTTGACAAAACACATTTCTAACCTAATATAATAAGAAAAGTGTCTGAATCATAGTATCACATTTTAAAGTCCTCTATATCTCTATAGATATTATTTATTACCTTAAATAAATAATACAACATTAGGACCCCACACACATCTCTTGAAAAGAGATTATTATTGCTTGCATTTATTTTTGCTCTTTTTGTAAGATACTTATCCATCCTTCTAAGAAACAGATGCGCAAAAATGATTTTGAGTACTCCTCTTCCAATTATAATACGATTGTTCCCCTGAATTTCCTTTGCCACAGTTCACACACTGGTCTAAGAAGTTTCAAAAGTTTATTTCTAATTGCGGGATTCTAACAAAGTGCTCAGATACACAAATGGGAAGTTATGTCCGACCTGGGCATTTCAATGGAAGTAAAGAAACCTGCTTTTTTATGTGTGGTGTTTCTCACCTTGCCATTATAGTGGCCTTTTGGTTTGTTCTGGGTTGTTTTAGAATCTTTTTTCTTCAGTACAATTGAGGTTGAAGAATACACTCAAGAGTCTTTCTCCTCCTCCAGAGACGGTGACCTTCACACAGAAATTCTGATAAGTAGGTTGGAATGAGGGAAAAAAAGGAAGGAAGCATTTGATGCTCTCCCTAGTTAGAAAGATCTGGTGCTAATGCTACCTTCTTTTTCTTCCTGTGCTTTTAGGAAGGTCAACATTCAGAAAAGTCATCATTCAGTCCCAGCTCTAATACTTGCTATTTTAACACCATGAGAAAGTTACCTTTAAGAAGGTGTTGCAAAACCCAGGGCTTCCCTGATGGCTCAGGGTTAAAGAATCGGCCTACAATGCAGAAGACACAGGAGACACAGGTTTGATAGCAAGATCAGGAAGATTCCCTGGTGGAGGGCATGGCACCCACTCCAGTGTTCTTGCCTGGAGAATCCCATGAACAGAGGAGCCTGGTGGGCTATAGTTCGTGAGGTTTCAAAGAGTCAGACACTATTGAAGTGACTTAGTGTGCACACATAAAAACCAAATTCCATGAGGTTTCTAAAGGCACTCAGTTGTTGGGAATGTTCTGTTTTTGACAGCACACAGTTAATTTTGATAGCCTGTGTTGATACCCTCTAAGTTTCCAAGTTTGTGATAGAATCCTGTTGTTAATTTTCATAGATTCACCCATCAGTGACTCTACAATAGCAAAAACCACTCTTTCTATTAGAAAAAATTACACATGTATAAAGTATTCTATAGTGAAAGAGCATGGTAGAACATAGATTAAATTTCAACTTTCTGGCCATATAACTTTTGGGCAAATGATGCCATTTCCCTCGTCCTCTTTAATTTGTTAAGCAAATTAAATCACATAATTTTTGAGTTTTCTAGCAGTGCTTCTGCCTTTTTCTAAATTAGGAATTACTTACACTTGCACATTCTAGGAAAATGATGCAGTCTATGTCACACTTGTGATTTATGCCAGTGCATTTGCATGAAATGGCTTTATGCACCAATTTAACAATCATAATTTAAGTTTAGCACTTCCCTTTTAATGCTTCTTATTATGGTTTCATACAAACTTTAACTCTATGTGTTTAGTGTTTTCAATTAATCAGTTCTGCAGTTTGCTCACATGTCACTCCCTCTAGCAGGATTGTTTCCATTATCAACGAGACTTTACGGGCAGTCCACAAATCATTATGTGGTTTGGCACAAACTCTTAGGTTAATGAGATAAATCTGATTTCCCCTGGTCTTCTTATATCTAAAATATCTTTTCTGAGAGTCATATTTGTGAAAGTGATTTGGCTCAGAAAATCTGTTTAAAAATATGAAGGTAACATGTCCCTTAGGTAAGCGTGATTAGGAATATAGGGTTCATGCAATTAAGTTTAATTGGATTAAGTGGAGCAGACTGACTTTCATAATTAATTTAGTCTCATGATTGGTCTTTGGGGGGACTATCCCAGATGAAAAAGATGATTGTGGTAAAAGAGCATGAAATACTTCAGGATATAAGCAAAACCACAGATGATCTGGGTATCGGGACGAATAAGTGATGATAGCAAGGGCATAAGAAATAAGATTGTTATACAAAAGTAGATTATTTTCTTATATACCAGCAATGAACAATTAAAATGTGAAATTTACAAATCTAGTAGCATTTACATTAGCACCAAAACAAGAACTACTTAGGCATGAATCTAAAAAATATATGTATAGGAAAATGTGGAGAAAACTATATAACTTTGATGAAAGAAATCAAAGAAAACAAATGAAGATGTATTTTGTATTCATGAATTGCAAGATTTGATATTTCTAATGTGTTTGTTTTTCCCAAGGGGATCTATAGTTTCAGTTGTGCAGTCACTCAGTTGTATCTGACTCTTTGCGACCCCATGGACTGCAGCACAGCAAGCTTCCCTGTCTTTCAGCATCTCCCAGAGCTTGCTCAATCTCATGTCCATTGAGTCAGAGATGCCATCCAACCATCTTGTCCTCTGTTGTCCCCTTTCCTTCCTGCCTTCAATCTTTCCCAGCATAGTTTCAATGCAATCCCAAAATCAATTTGTGGATATCAACAAATTGTTCCTAAAATTATATAAAGAAGCAAAAAATGACCCAGAATAGCTAACACATTAATATAAAGCTACAGTAACCAAGGCAGCATACTATTGTCAAAAATTAGACCTATAGATCAATGACACAGAATAGACACACCAGAAACAGGTGCAAGAAAACACAATCAAATGATTTTTGGAAAAAGAGTAAAGGAAATTCAATGGAAAAATGATTTGATGCCCAAACAACTGGGTACTGGTGTGTGTGTGTGTGTGTGTGTGTGTGTGTGTGTGTGTGTGAAATCGCTACAGTCATGTCTGACTCTTTGTGATCTTGTGGACTGTAGCCTACCAAGCTCTTCTGTCCTGGGATTCTTCAGGCAAGAATACTGGAGTGGATTGCCAGGCACTCCTGCAGGGGATCTTCCAGACCCAGGAACTGAACCTGCGTCTCTTATGTCTCTTTCATTGGCAGGCGGGTTCTTTACTACTAGCACCACTTATGAAGCCCAGATACTGACATGCCCCTCACTAAAAAAAAAAAAAAAAGAATCTAGCTGAAATGTTACAATTGTCACAAAAGTTAACTCAAAAATGAATCATAGACCTAAATGTTAAAAGCAACACTATAAGACTTTTATAAAATAGCACAGTAGAAAATCTCAGTGACCTTGAGTTTAGCAATAATTTTTTTTAGATAAAACACCAAAAACATCATTTGTAAAAGAAAAAAGTAAGGTAAATTGAATATAATTAAAATTATCTTCTGCTCTCTTGAATACACTGTAAAGGAAATGAGACCACCTACAGAATAGAGAAAATATTTGCAAAACACATATCTGATAAAGTACTGGTATCCAAAATATACCAAGAACTCTTAAAAGTAGACATAAGAAAACAAACAACTTGAAAAACAGGCAGAGCTCTGAATAGACACCTCCCCAAAGACGATAAATAGATGACAGGTAAGCATATAAAAGACCCTGATCCTGGGAAAGATTGAAGGCAAAAGGAGAAGGAGGCAGAAGAGGAAGAGATAGTTAGATAGCATCACCAACTCAATGGCTTTGAATTCTGAGCAAACTCTGGGAGTTAGTAGAGGACAGAGGAGCCTGGCATGCTGCAGTCCATGAGGTCAGAGTCCAGCAGGACTTAGTGACTGAACAAAAATGGCAACAAAGAATATAAATGGATACTCTACTGTATTTGTCATTATTAACTTGTAGGTTAAAATAACAGTGAGATGCCATTAATGACACAGCAGTTGTAATGGTGAAAATCCAGAAAACTGATAATACGAAACACTGATGAGGATGTGGAGCCACAGGAGTTCTCATTCATTGTTCTGGGGATGCAAAATGGTACAGCCACTTTGGAGAATAGTCTGGAAGTTTTATACAAAGTGAAATGAAATCTCACCATACAATTCAGAAATCACTCAAGTATTTGGCCAATTGAATTGAAACATTTATCAACAGAAAAAATGTATAGTACATTAGTGTTTATAGTGGTTTATTGATACTTTCCCAAACTAGAAGCAACCAAGATGGCTTTCAGTGGGTGAATGGATAGATAAGCTGTGATATAACCATTCAGTTAACTACTATTCAGCAATAAAAAAAAAAAAAAAAGAGCTATCAAGCCAAGACAAAACAAAGAGAAACTTTAAAGGCATGTTGATAAGTGAAGGAAGCCCAGCCAGTCTTAAAAGGCTATGTAGCTGTTTTATTCCAATTATAACACATTCTGAAAGAGGCAGAATTTTAGGTAGTGAGGCTATCATGGTTGCTAGTCTTTCCAGGGTGAAAGCGAGATGAATATGTGAAGCACAGAAAACTTTTAGGACAGTGAAAGTGTTCTGTGTTAAACAGTGATAAGGAATTCACGACATTTGACTCTGTCAAATCCCATAGAGCTTTACATCACAAAATCAAGCTTTAATGTATGCAAATTAAAAAGAAATCATTTAAGAAGTTGGTCATCCTAGGAAAGAATGAGGTTATTACAAGAGAATATAAATATATTAAAATATACCAAGAAAACTCCCTCATTGAAGGTGGTAAGGAATAAAGTGTGAGCTCAATAACTTGGGAAATGAAAGCAGTCTGGGAGAGAAATAGCAGAAGAGACTGCATTTAACCACTGTAGTCTAGTTGGTGAAACTGTTTCCCAGGGAGTATCGGTTAGCAATTCTGATCCTGCTATACACATATACTGGAAATAAACAATTCAGTAAATGAATGGCAGAAGCCAGGTTTTCTACTTTTGTTGTGGAAGGTTACAGATCAAGGAAAGGTAGGTAGAATAATCCATATGGTAATAGAATAAATTTGGAGACTTCCGTAAGAACTCATTTTTAATTTTCTATGAATATAAACACAGTGATGTTTATAGATATGAGTATATACAGAGGTTAGTATACAAACATATATTTCTTTGCTCCACATCTGAGAAGGCTTAAAAAAGTGATACCCCAGTAGCAAAGAGGACACCTAGCATTCAGAACTTGGTTTCTAATACCACTCTCCAATAAAAAGAATCAACAATCTTTCGAGAAATGACTGATTCTAGATTTGGGGGAAAAAAACATACAAGATAATCCTGGAGCAACGTTAGTGCCAGAAATAAAAACTTTCTAAGCAAATGGGCAAACAAAACAACAGCAACAGCGATGCAGATATGTTAAAAGGCACATATGAAATTTCATTTCAGTTATGAAAGTTCTGTTATAGGTTAAACATTATCTTCCCAAAATTAATATGTTGAATTCTTAACACTTAATACTTCAAAAAATGTGACCTTATTCAGAAATAGGGTTATTGCAGACGTAATTAGTTAAGAAGAGGTCATACTGGAATGAAATTGGCCCATAATTCGATATGACTGTTTTCCTTATAGAAAGGAGATATTTGGATATCTGGAAGGGAACAAACACATGCTACTTTAAAGGGAAGGAAAGTTGTTTAGTTTTAGTTAGACTAATGCCAAGACCAAAGGAGATACATATCTTTTTTCCACCAAACACTTGTACTTCTTTAAGGAAGATGCAATTTGCTCACAAATAGCATTCCTAAATGTATACATTGAGTTTTACCCAAGCTAGGTCAAAGGGCTGTCTACTCTGATATCAAATCTATCCTTATATTTGCTCTTATCATCTGCATGGATCCTCAGTTGAATAGGCTGTGGCCAAAAATAATGTTATATTTTTCAATTGGCAATCTACAGCATGGCAGTTTTTACAGGGAAGAACCCCTCTCTTGAAGCAGAATCCGCCTGCAATTCAGGAGACCTGGGTTCGATCCTTGGGTTGGGAAGATCCCCTGGAGAAGGGAAAGGCTACCCACTCCAGTATTTTGACCTAGAGAATTCCATGGACTATACAGTCCATGGGTTCACAAAAAGTCGGACATGACTGAGCAACTTTCACTTTCACTCCTTTCTTGAAGTTTCGTGAGGAATCAGACTTCCTGGATCCAATCAGCAGTGTTCAAGCCAAGGCAACTCAGTCCATTTTTGTTTCTATTCAAATTCTTTTATGACTAAAATAGTATTTGCTCAGTTTGATCACTCTCTTTGTCAGTTCACCTCAATAAACATGTTTATTTTATGGACTCTTGTATGTTAATTGATGCTGTCTGTCCTGTGGGAGGTCAAAATCCTGCTTGGGAGGCATACAGTTTGTAAAAAAAAAAATAACTATTACACAAAGCAGCACATAAAAATTCTCTATGGAGAAGCGTAGTCTTAACTGAAAACAGGGCATGAGCTCTCATAGGATCGTAGAGATACAAGCTCCTTGTGTAAATTTACTGCAATTTCTTGGAGTATAATTTTCTAATTGAGTATAAGAGCTGAGCTTGTTTGATTGTGGCAAGCCTACCGGAAATTAATGTTAAACAGTTATACCTTGAGAATGAGTTTATTCTTCTAAGGGAACCTGGAGCAGCACTTTTCTCTGGGAGATGCAGGAGTGTCCTTTGTTCCTGTTGCTTAGACTGAAGCTCATTCTAGCAAGTAATGACCACTTATTCTTGATGTTGTCCTCTACTTTTCTGTAATTAACCTTACCTTTGCTTCTGTTATGTGTCTCGGAAAGTTCTAGGGAAAGCATCTTTCTCTCTCTCTCTCCCTGACCTCCTTTTAAACAGGTGCCATGCAGAACTATAAATATAATGTCTGAAAAACTTTCAGACATATAATCGAATTTATATTGAATTCAACTTATAATTGAATTTAATGCTGGGCATTACGGGGAAGGCAATGGCAGCCCATTCCAGTACTCTTGGCTGGAAAATCCCATGGACTGACGGCCTGGAAGGCTGCAGTCCATGGGGTCACTAGGAGTCAGACACAACTGAGCGACTTCACTTTCACTTTTCACTTTCATGCATTGGAGAAGGAAATGGCAACCCACTCCAGTACTCTTGCCTGGAGAATCCCAGGGACGGGGGAGCCTGGTGGGCTGCCGTGTATGGGGTCACACAGAGTCAGACACGACTGAAGCGACTTAGCAGCAGTAGCAGCAGCTGGGCATTAAGAGACTATATGAATATCATAAGGTAAAATCCAATATCATGTGGCAGTCTAGCTGTAAATAGGCACACTTCACATATATTTTAGAGTGATTATAGGTATAGAGAAATTATATATATACATAGGATATGGTTCAGCTCAGTTCAGTTCAGTTCAGTCGCTCAGTCATGTCCGACTCTTTGCGACCCCATGAATCGCAGCATGCCAGGCCTCCCTGTCCATCACCAACTCCTGGAGTTCAGTCAGACTCACGTCCATCGAGTCAGTGATGCCATCCAGCCATCTCATCCTCAGTTGTCCCCTTCTCCTCCTGCCCCCAATCCCTCCCAGCATCAGAGTCTTTTCCAATGAGACAACTCTTCACATGAGGTGGCCAAAGTACTGGAGTTTCAGCTTTAGCATCATTCCTTCCAAAGAAATCCCAGGGCTGATCTCCTTCAGAATAGACTGGTTGGATCTCCTTGCAGTCCAAGGGACTCTCAAGAGTCTTCTCCAACACCACAGTTCAAAAGCATCAATTCTTTGGCGCTTAGCTTTCTTCACAGTCCAACTCTCACATCCATACATGACCACAGGAAAAACCATAGCCTTGACTAGACGGACCTTAGTCGGCACGATAATGTCTCTGCTTTTGAATATGCTATCTAGGTTGGTCATAACTTTCCTTTCAAGGAGTAAGTGTCTTTTAATTTCATGGCTGCAATCACCATCTGTGGTGATTTTGGAACCCCCAAAATAAAGTGTGACACTGTTTCCACTGTTTCCCTATCTATTTCCCATGAAGTGATGGGCGGATGCCATGATCTTCGTTTTCTGAATGTTGAGCTTTAAGCCAACTTTTTCACTCTCCTCTTTCACTTTCAAGAGGCTTTTTAGCTCCTCTTCACTTTATGCCATAAGGGTGGTATCATCTGCATATCTGAGGTTATTGATATTTCTCCTGGCAATCTTGATTCCAGCTTGTGATATGTTTACTTATTCATTATTCATTTACCAAACCTTTATTAAGCTACATAGAATGTGTAGCCATCAAGTTAAATCTACTGAAAATGACTAACAATATAATAACAAGATAATTGTTTTTATATTCAGGGTATTCAGTCTAGTTAAAACAAAATACCAACCAATAATTAAAGTGTGATAAGTGTTTGAGATAGCTCCTCTAGGCCCTCCTGTGCCTGTGCAGCCACGTCTCCTTGCGTGGCTCCTCCCAGCTGCTGCCGCTGGCCTCGGGCTCCGGGTGGCTCCTCAGGGTCACTGCCCCTGGCCTCCGGTGCGAGGTGGCTTCTCCCGGCCGCCCCTGACGTCGGGCCCGGGGTGTCTCCTCCCGGCCGCCACTGGCCTCGGATGCAGGGTAGCTCCTCTCGGCCACCGCCCCTGACCTCGGACGTGGGGTGTCTTCTCTCGGCAGCCACTGACCCTGGATGTACACGGAAGAACTGTACAAAAAAGATCTTTACAACCCAGATAATCATGATGATGTGATCACTAATCTAGAGCCGGACATCTTGGAATGTGAAGTCAAGTGGGCCTTAGAAAGCATCACTACGAACAAAGCTAGCGGAGGTGATGGAATTCCAGTTGAGCTATTTCAAATCCTGAAAGATGATGCTGTGAAAGTGCAGCACTCAATATGCCAGCAAATTTGGAAAACTCAGCAGTGGCCACAGGACTGGAAAAGATCAGTTTTCATTCCAATCCCAAAGAAAGCCAATGCCAAAGAATGCTCAAAGTACCCCACAATTGCACTCATCTCACATGCCAGTAAAGTAATGCCCCAAATTCTCCAAGCCAGGCTTCAGCAATATGTGAACCATGAACTTCCAGATGTTCAAGCTGGTTTTAGAAACGGCAGAGGAACCAGAGATCAAATTGCCAACATCTGCTGGATCATCGAAAAAGCAAGAGAGTTCCAGATAAACATCTATTTCTGCTTTATTGACTATGCCAAAGCCTTTGACTGTGTGGATCACAATAAACTATGGAAAATTCTGAAAGAGATGGGAATACCAGACCACCTGACCTGCCTCTTGAGAAATCTGTATGCAGGTCAGGAAGCAACAGTTAGAACTGGACATGGAAGAACAAACTGGTTCCAAATAGGAAAAGGAGTACGTCAAGGCTGTATATTGTCACCCTGCTTATCTAACTTCTATGCAGAGTACATCATGAGAAACGCTGGACTGGAAAACACACAAGCTAGAATCAAGATTGCCAGGAGAAATATCAATCACTTCAGATATGCAGATGACACCACCCTTATGGCAGAAAGTGAAGAGGAGCTAAAAAGCCTCTTGATGAAAGTGAAAGAGGAGAGTGAAAAAGTTGGCTTAAAGCTCAACATTCAGAAAATGAAGATCATGGCATCCGGTCCCAACACTTCATAGGAAATAGATGGGGAAACAGTAGAAACAGTGTCAAACTTTATTTTTCTGGGCTCCAAAGTCACTGCAGATGGTGACTGCAGCCATGAAATTAAAAGACGCTTACTCCTTGGAAGAAAAGTTATGACCAACCTAGATAGTATATTCAAAAGCAGAGACATTACTTTGCCGACTAAGGTCTGTCTAGTCAAGGCTATGGTTTTCCTGTGGTCATGTATGGATGTGAGAGTTGGACTGTGAAGAAAGCTGAGTGCCGAAGAATTGATGCTTTTGAACTGTGGTGTTGGAGAAGACTCTTGAGAATCCCTTGAACTGCAGGGAGATCCAACCAGTCCATTCTGAAGGAAATCATCCCTGGGATGTCTTTGGAAGGAATGATGCTAAAGCTGAAGCTCCAGTACTTTGGCCACCTCATGAGAAGAGTTGACTCATTAGAAAAGACTCTGATGCTGGGCGGGATTGGGGGCAGGAGGAGAAGGGGACGACAGAGGATGAGATGGCTGGATGGCATCACGGACTCGATGGATGTGAGTCTGAGTGAACCCTGGGTGATGGGGATGGACAGGGAGGCCTGGCGTGCTGCAATTCATGAGGTCGCAAAGAGTCGGAATCCACTGAATGACTGAACTGAACTTAACTGAAGTGTTTGAGAGAACTTTGTATGTAGGTGGCTCTATAGACTGAATATTTATATCCCCTCCAAAATTCATATGTTAAATCCTAACATTCAATATGATGATATCTGGAGATGAGGCCTTTGGGAGGCAATTTGATCATGAGGTTGAACCCTTATGAGTGGGTTCAGTACCTTTTAAAGCAGACCCCAGAGAGTCTTTGCCCATTCCAACATGTGAGGACATGGTGAGGAGACAACCATCTATAAACTAATGTGCCAGCCCTCATCAGACACCAAATCTGCCAGCTGCCTTGATCTTGGACTTCTCAGCCTCTACAACTCAATGAGAAATAAATGTTTGTTGTTTATAAGACACACATTCCATATATTTTTGTTACAGCAGTCTGAATGATCTCAGGTGATTTTAGAAGATACAGATGAAGCTGAGTTGGTGGTTGGAGAGATTCTTCAGAAAGCAATAATGAGTCCCAAAGAGTTGGACATGATTGAGTGACTAACACCTTCAGTCTCGAAAGAAAAGTATGAGTTGTTCCGGCTGGAGATGGGATGTATGTGCCCCAGGCTTTTATGGGGCAAGGGATCAGTGTGTAAAACAGCCTGATGGAGAAAACTTGCAAACTTGATACTTTGTCAGAGCACTTTTCATAATAAATTGACATGATTTACCTCCCTATCCTGCCTGGTGCCCATTTCACCTGACTGGTGCTGATTCTAAGGTTAGTGTAACAGTTGCTTCTGGGTGTATCTTACTCTGTTTCTGTGAGACCCTTCTACAGTTTTGATTAATTTGGTCAGTATGCCACGTCTCCTCCTCAGTTAAGGGCTTACACTTTCAGCCTTCTTCACGGGCAGTTGAGGACTCTAACTGCCTCATTAGACAAGGTACTAATACAAAATCCTAGCACTTTTACCATCGCTGAGGGTCGCTGAATGCCTACCTACTGTGTTGCAATTCATACTTCAGAGATCCCCCCAGGAGTTAGCCTAAAACTAAGCTTTCTCTAACAGTTTTATTTGCTTAGTTTCTTCCATTTCCTGGCTTATGCCCCTTCTACTCATCCAATTTTTTCCTAAAAGCATTCTTTAATGAATCACTTTCTTAAATCCCCATCTCTAACTCCACTTCTGTGGGCCACAGCCAAGACAAGCGGGGTCTGTGTTTCATTCATCTTTATGTTACAGTAACAAAAAATGGAAATGTGTTCTAAGCACTGAAAAATGAATTGTTAAATAGATGGATCTAAAAATTACATTTGGTAGGATGCAAGCATTCACAATAATTTGAAATCAGATAATAGTTAACATTTGTTGAATATTTACTATGCTCTAGGCATCTTGTTAACTTTTTAAAGGTACAATCTCATTTAAGACTTGAAAGACCTCATGAGGCAGAGTGAATATTATCTACATTTTACTGATGAAGAAAGCAGGGATTAGAAAAATTTATTCTTTTACCTAGGACTACCAGGTAAGAATGATCTATACAATTCTATTTAAGGTTTTTTGTATGTGTGTGCTGGTGGAAATCTGATAATCTGAACTTCATTAATTGAAATTTAATTGATTTTAGAAAAAGGTTCAAAAGCCCTGGATGTCAAATGTGTAAGACATTTTTTAAAGACATTGACAAGAGCTGGATGCACTGAGTTATTAAAAAACGTTTTCGTTAAGTTTATTTCCTCGGAAATATTTTAACTTTTGCTCAAAGATTCATACTAAAAAATTTATCCTCTTCTCACCTCCTTTCCCAAACATGGGATAACAACACATTTTGTTCATAAGTTGTACCCTGAGTGTCAGTTTGGCATCTGGATTATGTAAGGCATAATTGGATTTACTCTATGCAATTAGAATTGGGATTTTTTTGCTGCCGAAGCACTACCTTGCAGTTTTTGACTGGAAATGAATGTTAAGCATTTTGTTTGGTGCTTGGAAAATCTGCCTTGACAGTGCTTCATAACAGAACCAATTATCAGGTGTGCTGTTATACATAGCCTTCCAGACCCCAATTTAAAAAAGAAAGTAGCAACAATTTCTTATGTAAAATAGTCTCCATAACACTTAAAAATCAACCATAATATGAAGACCTACATGCTTATCAAGGAACCAAGAATGTTTGTTACATAAACATGTATTTCTAGTTCGAGACGATTGAATTGCCTACTAAAGAGAATGACAGATACTATCATCCTCTTCCAAAGCCAATTCTTGCTGAATTTCTTCAATAACTATTATCACAGTTAAACATATACTCTGCCTGTATTTTTCTCTAAATGAGAAAAATAATCTTATTGAAAGATGTCTATTATACTTCTATATTCTGAAACAAAACATATTTTGATCTTTTGTATATTGACTTAATGTGAACATTGAAAGAAAAACTGCCCATTTGCTAGAGAAGCAAGTAAAATGCATGACACATATGTGAAATTAAACACAATAATGAAATGTATTACAATTTCTCTATATCATATGCAAGCAACAACAGTCCCCTGAAAATTACTGACAATTTGTATATATGATCATCTACATGTCACAAGGGACTGTTGCACTGAGGAATAATTCTCAAATGCATAGAAGAAAGCCAGTGCTTAAAGATTTCTTTGGTTTCACTCTCTGAGATTTTGATTCAGTAGATTTGAAACGAGAGCCAGAAACCTGTATTTTCATTTGTATTTTTTAACTGTCTAGATGATTGACATGCATAGCCATATTAAAAAATCAATAGTTTATGTGAATGTGTAAATATTTTGAGATATGTTAATAATTATACTACATATTCTGACTGCTGATATATACAATTATCAACATATCTGAAAGTAATTATGAATATATTCATAGAATATACTCTTCAACTTGGAATTACAGGAAAACCTGTCTTGTTTTTATTTATATATTGAACAGGTTTTGAATATGGGTCTTTAAGGAGTTTTAGTAAAATCTTATGACTGGAATGTAATATGACTGGAATGTAAATATGATTGGAAAATATTCCAAAGTCTCACCATGCCAACTCTATCACCTCAAGACAAAACTATGGTCAGGTTTCAGAAGAATCCAGTAAATCCCATACTGACTATAAGATCCTGATTATTTTAGTGAGCTGAAGTGAGCTGGCTAAGGAAAGCAGGAGAAAACACAGTTTATCTTAGTGCAGTGGACGTAAAAGTAGCATATGTTTACACCTGGGAGAACATATGAAAACATTCCAAGAGTTTCGGAGATATGAACAGTTGTAAGGGATTCAGTGCCAAAATTCTCATCTCCTATATTTACTTTTGCCTACAACTTATCTGCCTGTGAGTGCCTACATCATTATTCAGATTCAAATTTTCTGTCTCCTCTTTAAAAATCACCCTTCTAACATTTTACACAACAGTGGAAACCCTCTAATCTACTTCTAATTTATTATAGGAGATTGTGCTGGGATGTAAGAATCTCAGAGGCACCAAAGGAACTATTCACAATATTGATGTAGATGTTGAGAAAATAAATTATTTGAATCACTATGTAACAGATCCTTTTTCTAATCAGTTGTTTTTCAGTTTTTTTATTTGAACAATATTAATGGAAGATCAAATTGATTTGTCAGTGGAGAGTTCATTAATAATAATTTTTGATAAGTGACCATGTCATTTGGGGATATAACAGAGATAGATTAAACAATTGAACAACTAATTTTGTCCTATCCATCTACTCGTTAGTATGAACAAAGGATATCATGATTTACATCTATAAACAAAGACTGCACAGATCCAGTTTTAAGGAGTATTTCCTTACATATTTTAAAACAAAAAGTGCCCATCTATTTGAATTCCAATTCTAGATTACTTTCATAGTCTGTAACCTTGCTGAAGTAAAAGACCAAGTGAGTTAGATCATCAAATATTCTTTTATAAATATAGATTTGGGAATGTTTTTATCTTCACAATAGCTAGTACTATAAGTACTATAATAGCTAGCTTATTAGTTGCTCCTTTCATGGTTTGCGCCTCTGCTGTTATATCTAAAAAGATATCACCGCGCCCAAGATCATCTAGATTTTCTTGTATATTATCTTTTATACATTTTATAGTGCTGCATTTATGCCTGTGGTCCATTTTAAGCTAATTTTTGTGAAGGATGTATGTTTTGTGTCTGGATTCTTTCCTTCCTTTTTGCATGTGAATGTCAAGTTGTTCCAACACTATTTGTTAAAAAGATATCTTGGGTCTATTGTCTGCTTTTGCTCCTTTGTGAGAGATCAGTGGATTATACTTATGTGGGTCTATTTCTGGCCTCTATTCTGTTCTATTATTATATTTGCCTATTCTTTCACGAGTACTACTGTGTCTTGATTCCAATAGCTTTATATTAAGTATTGAAGTCCAGAAGTATCAACCCTCCAACTTTGTTCTTCTTCAATATTGTGTTGATTTTTCTGGGTCTTTTGCCTCTCCATATAAAGTTTAAAATCAGAAAGTCAATTTTCACAAAATAACTTGCTGGGATATTTTTGGAGTTGCATTGAATCTATTTATCAATTTGGGAAGAACTGACATTTTGAAACTGCTGTGTCTTCCTATCCATTAAAATGGAATATTGATTTAGTTTTTCTTTGATTTCTTCCATCAGAATTTTGGTAATTTTTCTCGTTGTTGTTCAGTCACTCAGTCATGTCCAACTCTTTGTGACCCCATGGAAAGATGTATATATTAGAGATGTATATATTATGTTAGATTTATATCTAAGTATCTAATTTGGAGGTACAACTATTAAAGGTACTCTAATTTCAAACCCCATTTATGCATTGCAGATATATAGGAAAGTGATTGACCTTTATGTATTAACCTTCTATCCTGTAATTTTATTATAATCATTTAGTAGTTCTAGGAGTGTTTTTGTTGATTCTGTAATATTGTCTGCATAGAAAATCATGTCATCTGTGAAAAAAGGCAGTTTTATTTTTTCTGTCCTAATTCGTGTGCTTTTCTATGTCTTTTCTTGTTTTATTACATTTTATTGCTTACAGTAGGCAAGACATGGAAGCAATCTAGATGTCCATTGACAGACGATGGATACAGAAGACATGGTACATATATATAAGGGAACATTACTCAGCCATTAAAAAGAATGGAACAATGCTGTTTGCAACAATATGGATGTACCTAGAGATTGTCATGGAGAAGGAAATGGCAACCCACTCCACTATTTTTGCCTGGGAAATCCCGCCTGGAAAATCCTATGGATGGAGGAGCCTGGTGGGCTGCAGTCCATGGGGTCGCTAAGAGACTGAGCGACTTCACTCTTCCTTTTCACTTTCATGCATTGGAGAAGGAAATGGCAATCCACTCCAGCGTTCTTGCCTGGAGAATCCCAGAGACAGAGGAGCCTAGTGGGCTGCCGTCTATGGGGTCGCACAGGGTCGGACACGACTGGGGCGACTTAGCAGCAGCAGAGATTGTCATATTGAGTGAAATAAGTCAGACAGAGAAAGCCAGATACCATATGATATCACTTATATGCAGAATCTAAAAATGGTGAATGAACTTATTTGCAAAACAGAAACAGACTCATAGAGTTAGAGAATGAACTTATAGTTACAGGGGGAACATAGGAGAGGGGTAGGTAGGGGGTTTGGGATTGACATGTACACACTGCTATATTAAAATGGATAACCAGCAAGGACCAACTGTATAGCTCAGGGAACTCTGCTTAATATTATGTAACAATTTTTATGGGAAAATAACTTGAAAAATAAGATATGTGTATATATATGGGCTTTCAGATGGTGCTAGTGGTAAAGAATCTGTCTGCCAAAGCAGGAGACTCAAGAGATGTGAGTTCGATCCCTGGGTCAGGAAGATCCCCTGCAGGAGGGCACGGCAACCCCCTCCAGTATTCTTGTCTGGAAAATTCCATGGACAGAGGATCCTGGCAGGTACAGTCCACAGGGTCACAAAGAGTTGGCTGTGACTGAAGCTATTTAACATGCACACACATGTATATGTATAATTGAATCACTTTTCTGTACATCTGAAAGTAACACAATGTTCTTAATCATCTATACTGCAATATAAAATAGTTAAAAACAAAACTAAAGAAGCAGAGTGCCAGATAGAGAGCTGTACACAGAGCAAACATCCTAGAAACAAAGGGGATTGCTTCTGTCTTAACCTGTATATTGACAAGTGCATGTGTGTGAGGAAATGTGAGTCCTGGGAAAGACCCATAGGGAGAATAAGGCAGAATAATCCTTTGTGTTCACATGGCATCAGGAATAATTTGTGTTTCAGCCAAAAGAAAAGACCTCCTGAAACAAAGGACATTGGTAAGAGTTTTCAGAAAGAAATTTCTTCAGTAGTGGGGCATAATTTTCTCTTCAATGCTTTTTTTTGCAACTGCTGCTGCTGCTGCTGCTGCTAAGTCGCTTCAGTCGTGTCCGACTCTGTGCAATCCCACAGATGGCTGCCCACCAGGCTCCTCTGTCCCTAGGATTCTCCAGGCAAGAATATTGGAGTGGGTTGCCATTTCCTTCTCCAATGCTTCATGCATGCTAAGTTGCTTCAGTCATGTCCGACTGTGTGACGCTATGGACAGCAGCCCTCCAGGCTCCACTGTCCACTGCTTTCTCCAGGCAAGAATATTGGAGTAGGTTGCCATTTCCTTCTCCCTAAGAAAGCTTAAAAACAAACTGAAATAATGAATCAAATTGTTCCCAGGTAATTTAGTGAAAGTGAAGTCGCTCAGTTGTGTCCAACTCTTTGCGACCCCATGGACTGTAGCCTAACAGGCTCCTCGTCCATGGGATTTTCCAGGCAAGATTACTGGAGTGGGTTGCCATTTCCTTCTCCAGGAGATCTTCCCAACCCAGAGATTGAACCTGGGTCTCCCTTATTTCAGGCAGACCCTTTACCATCTGAGCCACCAGGGAAACTGCACAGCAAAATGAAGCCTCAAATTATTTAGAGGAATAAACATTCATGAACAAGCAAACATAGCTCCAACACCCCCCAAAAAATCTGTTTCATTCAATAAAATCAATAAGCATGAAAAATAAGAAATGACCTATGATGAGAAGAAAGATCAGTTAATAGAAGTAGAACTAAATTTGATACAGATAATAGAGCTAGAAAATAAGAATGATAAAAAGGTTATTATAAATATATTCCATATGTTAAAGTGAACAGTAGAAAAGTGTGTGCATACCAAAAGGAGAAACAAAAGACACAAAAATATCCAGATCAAACTATTAAAGGTGAAAAATAAAATGTGTGAGTCAAAAATATGTAAGATCAAGAGATCAGACACTGCAAAACATTAGTGAATGTAAAGACATAGAAACAAAATATATCCAAAATGACAAATAGAAAAATAAAACCTTGAAAAATAAAACAGAATTGGTGATCTGTGAAAAAATATTAAACAATCTAATATACATGTACCTAGAGTCTCACATAATAGTGCAGTCAGCTGGATGGGAAGCTGAGGGTTGGCTGGTCTAGAATTATTTCAGATGAGATAACCCATCTCTGATCTATGTGATCCTTCCTTTTCAGCAAGATAGAAGAGACTTGCTCAAATGATGACTTCACGAAAGTGAACAGAAATGTGCAGCACCTTTTTACACCTCCATTTAGATCAAGGTCACCTTCACTTATACCACACTGCTTTTGCCAAAACAATCAAGGTCATCCTGGACTGAATGAGGTGGGGACATTGACTCCAGCTTTTGATGACATCATGTTCTAGGAGTTTTTGTTGGTAGGACAGCAGACTTGGGACATTTTAAAATACTCTATCATATGTATTTTAATAATAATGCTCATCAAACCCATGTATGTTGAGTGGCATTTTGTGGTCTCAATGTTATTCTCTAGCTTCTGTTTAAAAAAAAAAAAAAGGTGGTTCAGAAATAGACAGAAGTCTTGGTCTCAGTAATACTTCAAATTTTTTGAGAGTTTATCTTGTGGACACATTTCCACTTTGAGTGGGAATTCCTCTTTCCACATTTTCCCTAATATTTCATATCCCTCACTATTTGGAGTGTTGTTGTACCCTGAGGTACTTTCTGATTTTCATATTAGCTTGTTATTTTGTAAACCAAAACTGTGTATCTCTCAAATAGCCATGCAGCCAGTATTTGATTTGGGAATAATTGGATGGCATTTTAGTTTCACTCTGAGTACAAAATACCACAAAAATGAATTGTCTGAACAATGTATAGCATTCCAGTGGAATGCTGCAGTGAGCTGATAGCTCATGACTCAAATCTCTGAATGCCAAAGCCCTCTAGGCTTGCTTTGAAAAGCTCCATATATACTATCATTCATGTACTGTAGAAAGATAAAATGTAGAAGACCCCAAGAGTTTCCTATAATTATATAATTTATTCTCTTTATCTAAAAATAAAAATGGTTAGAAAAAGAGTTTGAACATTCGGAAGAAATAACATATTTAAGGACTTAATTTGTTCTTTATTAGGACATTATTTTCAGGGAGCTAATATTTTTTCATTGAGTATTCTAAAATGGAGAGAACTGGCAGTCCACAAATGCTGAATAATTTGCCAATGTAGGAGAATTAACGAAGAGATACTTTAATTATTGCTGCTGCTGCTGCTAAGTTGCTTCAGTCGTGTCCGACTCTGCGCGACCCCATAGAAGGCAGCCCACCAGGCTCCCCCGTCCCTGGGATTCTCCAGGCAAGAACACTAGAATGGGTTGCCATTTCCTCCTCCAGTGCATGAAAGTGAAAAGTGAAAGTGAAGTCGCCCAGTCGAGTCTGACTCGTAGCGACCCCATGGACTGCAGCCCACCAGGCTCCTCTGTCCGTGGGATTTTCTAGGCAGGAGTACTGGAGTGGCTTGACGTTGCCTTCTCCAGTTTTAATTATTACTTGAATATAAATTACTTATTGTTTCACTTTAAAATATTTGAGTTAAAGTATTTCACTGTAATTAAATCTAATAACATCTAATGGACGAATGGAGGTACACTCAAATTTCGAAGACCCAGTTGCAGACTTTCATGGACGTTCATTTGTTTAGTTACCCATTACCTTTGAATATCCTCCCTATTTTCATCGGTCGCCTAGTTTGTGAGTTGTGTCTTCCCAAGAAAGAAAATGGGGCTTCCCAGGTGGCGTAGTTGGTAAAGAATCCACCCACCAGTGCAGGAGATGTAAAAGACATGGCTCAGTGCCTGGGTAGAGAAGATCCCTTGGAGGAGGAAATGGCAACCCACTCCAGTATTCTTACCTGGAAAATTCCGTGGACAGAGGAGCCTTGGTTGCAAAGAGTCAGACATGACTGAGCACAGAACATAAGACAGAAAATAAGAAGCTCACATTTCCTGGCTCCTATCAAACTCGGATTAACACATGTGACTTAGGTTTTACTATCAGATAAACTAACAAACCAAATTTAAGTGAGCAACAAGTGTGAGAGAATAAATCTTTCAACAAATAGATTGTAAAATCCACCAGATTCTTTAAGGGAGATAGGTCTATTGTTTATTTGAAATGCAGTTTTATCTGATGTCCTGTATTTTTATTTGCTAAATCTGGCAATTGCATTGCTTGGGCATTTCTGACAACTAGCCTTAGAGTTGTTTATATGCAATCTTGAGACTCTGTGAGCTACCTTAGAAAAAAAAAAAAAAAGAAAACCTACAAAATTACTTTTGGTTAAAACTAACTAGAGTTAATTTCATTTTATACTAAATAAAGTTGTGATGACAAAGACTCTTCAATATAGTATAGAAGGAACCAGATGAGTTACAGGAGTACTTGAGTAAACTTTGCAAATGAAACCCACTTATTCTCTCTTCATCAAGGCAAATTGTATTGCTCAGTGATGGCTAACATCATTGAGAAGGGCTATATTTTCTCTCCTTTATAAGCTGAGAAGATGGTTGACTCCTGGAGCCTAGAAATTGGCTTTATGATATAAATGAAGAGGATGGGCCTTTGAGGCAGCAGAGGCTTCTTTGTCACTGCGGCTCTAAAATCCACTTGAATGATCACGCTCACCTGGCCACTAACTAGAGCATTAAGCGCTACAAAGTGGGTGTAGTTTTGCATGTAGATTTCAGAGCCACGGTGGCAACCAGAATGTCCCAGTCTGCAGTGATCTTTGGCTGTGGTTAGTTTATCATTGGTACCTAGCACCAAACAAAGTGGGCCATAAGAAAAGTAAATTTCTCAGAAATTTCTTTCTGCAAAAAGATCTCACTAGACTCGTTATTAAAGAGTCAGAGAATCTTGATAATTTCCAAAAGGCAGCTTAGAAAAGGGAAGTTTGAATAACCTTGAGCAAGGAGTCTAGAATAATGTTGCACAAAGATTCTGTAAACCTTCCACCTAGCTTGTCAGAGGAGACCTTTGCCTATTTCCTGGGGTTATTGTGCTCAGAGAAAGAAAGATCCACAGAATACTCCCAGAATGACACTGATTCTTGAACTAACACTTTTATCCAGTTGAAACTGAATAAAACTGCAGTTTACGTTGTTTCTGGGGGCAGATGGTAAATGGAGTTTGGCCCAAGATTCCCTCAAAGTGGCTCAGTTCATCTATAAATATATTCTATGGATATATCTCAATTTCTAATGTATGGTTAGAAGAAATATAATCAACTGAGAGTATCTATGTTGGCTCTTCGACTTATAGGATGGTATAGCCAACCGCGGAGAAGGCAATGGCAACCCACTCCAGTACTCTTGCCTGGAAAATCCCATGAAAGGAGGAGCCTGGCAGGCTGCAGTCCATGGGGTCGCTAAGAGTCAGACATGATTGAGCGACTTCACTTTCACTCTTCACTTTCATGCATTGGAGAAGGAAATGGCAACCCAGTCCAGTATTCTTGCCTGGAGAATCCCAGGGACGGGGGAGCCTGGTGGACTGCCGTCTTTGGGGTCGCACAGAGTCGGACACGACTGAAGTGACTTAGCATCAGCAGCAGCATAGACAACCAAGTGGAAACTTCTGGACTGTATCTTTCATATCAGTATAGTAAACCAAAATCAAGACTGCATCTCTAATAAAATGTAAAAATTGGTGCCAGCATCAAAAAATTGAAAATTACATTGTTCATGATTCTGTTTATTTTCAATCCTCCATAACTCTGGGATCTGCTGGTTTATAGTACCGAAGAATACAACACAGTTCCAGTTAATTGGAAGCTAAAATTTCTGCCTGATTATTTGAGAATCCCTAGCACTAGAATTGAGAATCCCAGGGATGGGGGAGCCTGGTGGGCTGCCATCTATGGGGTTGCACAGAGTCAGACACGACTGAAGTGACTTAGCAGCACTAGAATTAAAAAAAAGAATAAAAAGCTTATTGTGCTAGAAGGATAATTGACTTTGATTGTTGAAGGAATATAGGCTTTTTAGTAACCCAGTCTGAGAAGAAAGATTACAAGTAAGCCCAGAGAATCCTGAAGTTCCTTCAAGTGATGTCATGTCTTTTGGAAAAGTTAATGGATAGTAAAAGCTTCCAGTAAATGTAAAATAACTAAAGCCCTCCATAGGAAATTCAGTTTTGTGTCACATTTCCAGGTAAATATCATTGACCAATTGAGCCACTAGGTGAGAGCCTAATGAACATAAAGTACATATTGGGAAAAGTAGATTCGGGACCAACCATGGTCTTTTAAAAAAATTATTGAAGCATAAATATATTAGTTTCAGGTGTGCAGCATAGTGCTTTGCTATGTTGTAGTTATATACCACACCCTGTTTATTTAACTTATATGCAGAGTACATCATATGAAATGCCAGACTGGATGAAGCACAAGCTAGAATCAAGATTACCAGGAGAAATATCAATAACCTCAGATATGCAGATGACACCACCCTTATGGCAGAAAGCAAAGAACTAAAGAGCCTCTTGATGAAAGTGAAAGGGGAGAGAGAAAAAGTTGGATTAAAACTCAGCATTCAGAAAACTAAGATCATGGCATCTGGTCCAGTCACTTCATGGCAAATAGATGGGAAAACAATGGAAATGGTTTCCATTTTATGGGCTCCAAAATCTCTGCAGATGATGACTGCAGCCATGAAATTAAAAGATGCTTGCTCCTTAGAAGAAAAGCTCTGATCAACCTGGAAAGCATATTCAAAAGCAGAGACATTACTTTGCCAGCAAAGGTCCATCTACTCAAAGCTATGGTTTTTCCAGTGGTCATGTATGGATGTGAGAGTTGGACTCTAAAGAAGGCCGAGTGCCAAAGAATTGATTCTTTTGAACTGTGGTGTCAGAGAAGACTCTTGTGAGTCCCTTGGACTGCAAAGAGAGCCAACCAGTCTATCATAAAGGAAATCAGTCCTGAATCTTCATTGGAAGGACTGATGCTGAAGCTGAAACTCCAGTCCTTTGGCCACCTGATGCAAAGAACTTTTCACTAGAAAAGACCCTGATGCTGGGAAAGATTGAAGGCGAGAGAAGAGGACGACAGTGGATGAGATGGTTGGATGGCATCACTGACTCTATGGACATGAGTTTGAGTAAACTCCGGGAGTTGGTGCTAGACAGGGAAGTCTGGTATTCTGCGGTCCATGGGGTTGCAAAAAGTCAGACATGACTGAGCGACTGAACTGAACTGAACCACACAAAGTTATAATTATATATAAAATTATAATTAAAATATTGACTATATTTCTTGTGCTCAACATTTTATCCCTCCATCCGTCTATTTAAATATTTCAGTTTTCCCTTTTTCTTCCCTTCATATGTACATAGTATATGTTGGGTAGAGGTTAACTTTATTTTGCCTATCTGTTAAAATATGTCCAGACTAAGTTATGACTGCTCTATAGGAGGAAAGGATATTACTCAGAAGTTTTGGACTTGCACATTCAGTAACTGAATTGACTTCTTTATAGAAAAATGTTATCACTTTTATCTGTATAAAAGGTAGTATGTTTGTTTGGATACATGCTATTGTTCAGAAGTTTAAATAGGGAAGAACTGTACATATTATATGTATGAATAATGTGTGGCCAGTAAGATCTGAGTTCTAATGGACATTTATGATTTGCAGTGACATAGCAACTTTATTTAATGCTATATCTATTGAAAATAATATTCCTTTTGAACCTTGCCTCACTAAGCCAGAAGTCAGGAAATTTTTTTCCCCAAGAATCCCTTGCAGTTTACGTTCAGTGTGGCAACTCATATTCTGCTGCTGCTGCTGCTAAGTCGCTTCAGTTGTGCTGACTCTGTGCGACCCCATAGATGGCAGCCCACCAGGCTCCCCCGTCCCTGGGATTCTCCAGGCAAGAACACTGGAGTGGGTGGCCATTTCCTTCTCCAATGCATGAAAGTGAAAAGTCAAAGTGAAGTCGCTCAGTCATGTCCGACCCTCAGCGACCCATGGACTGCAGCCTTCCAGGCTCCTCCGTCCATGGGACTTTCCAGGCAAGAGTACTGGAGTGGGGTGCCATTGCCTTCTCTGTCATATTCTGCTAGTCAGAATTAAATAAGATTTGGAGGGTGAGCAAAATAAAATCACATGAAAGGTAATAATCGATCTTTGAAAGATGTGCTGATGGACATAACTGGCCTTTGTAAAAGGCAGGGACTGTATTTCTTTCCTCGTTCTTAAGCATATGATTCCCAAATGGGAATGGTTAAGGGGTGTGAATAGAGAACCCAACAGTGACCTTGACTATGGATTCTGCCTTTGTAGGTATTCAGAATCTGGAATTTCCAATATTGCAGATTCTATGCACAGGTTAGTATATTTTAATAAGTTACTTTTATACTACTGTGAATTCTGTTGTTTTACTTAAATCAGTTAGTAATGTGGATATCATCTGTGAACATTTAAATTTAGTTTATGCTGCTGCTACTGCTGCTGCTGCTAAGTCGCTTCAGCTCTGTCTGACCCTGTGCGACCCCATAGATGGCAGTCCACCAGGCTCCCCCGTCCCTGGAATTCTCCAGGCAAGAACACTGGAGTGGGTTGCCATTTCCTTCTCCAATGCATGAAAGTGGAAAGTGAAAGTGAAGTCGCTCAGTCGTGTCTGACTCTTAGTCCCTCCGTCCATGGGATTTTCTAGGCAAGAGTACTGGAGTGGGGTGCCATTGCCAGGATGACTATACTCTGTTATCTTTGCAGTTAACTCATTCTCATGAATTTACCAGATCTAATAATGCCAGCAAAAGTTTAGAGAAACAGGTTTTTAACTTTCAAATTCATCAACTTCCTCTCCTTTTTTGTCCCTCCATGCCAACTGATGCAGTTTGAAGATTTCACGTGTCATATGAGAGAAATAAAAGAACTGAGTCACCATGGTCAATCACCTAGGGAACTGTTCCAAATTATATACACAGTGATATTTAAAAATTCTGCTCATATTTCCCATATTTGTAAATTAGTAATGGGGTGAGAGCATAAGTGTAACATACAATACAGCTTAAAAAAGCTTACTAGCTTAAACAACACAATGATTACAAGTTTTAGGTTCTAATTCTAGAACTTGTTTCTAATAGTAATTCTGCCACTTACATGTATACTCGAACAAGTTCCTTAAAATCTTTGTCAATATCCTTATCTGTTCAAAGATAATAATATCAACCTCATATAGTTGTTGTAAGAATAATCAAATTTATAATTGTACCAGTGCATCCAACGACTGAAACCTGCAAAGAATTTGAGACTGCTCTTCCTTTTCTTTCCCTTGCTTTTTGTCTCCTATTGCCAACATTCATCTTCAAAATCTACTTAGTTTTTTTCGCTGGACTGTTGTAAGAGGCTCTTGATTTTTTTCTGTTTTGGTTTCTTTTCGTTATTCAAACTGTCATGTCTACCGTTGAAAAAAATAAGCAGCTTCAAGCGCAGTTGAAATCACAGTTCTCTTATTTGGTGTTTTCCTATTGTCTCATCAATAGTAGTCAAATTTTTCTCTTTATAATTTAATGATTTCCAAAATATGGTCTCATTTCAGATTTCCAGTTAAATTAATCTCTCCTCCCTATGATTTGTCAAATAGGCCTCACAACATTCTAAATTGTGCCCCCTTCCTTACCTTCCTCTCTTCAGAGTGCTCTTCAGCTTTGTCTGATGTAGATCCCACCCACTGACAAAAGGTAACCTTCAGGATGACTTTCCTAAATATCCAACCTGGATGATTTCTTATTCTGTCTTAGTCTTGTATTAAGAGTGTCTCTGTTTTTGATTGTCATATCTGTTATCTTGCTGTTCTGCCTTTGCTTTTCTTATGCAATTTAATGTTAAATTCTTGAAAATCTTCAACTTTCAGAATTAGAGATTTTGAAATCATCTCATCCTATTCAGAAGTAAATGATCATTTCAAATACTGCATCTAGACATGAGTGCAGAGCTACTATGTGATCCGAGCATGAAGCCTACCTTTGCAACTATTCCAAAAATCATGCCTTTATAAATTCAACTGAAAATCAACTCACAAGGTTAGTTTTGAAATGTTCTGCTACCTGTATCCAGAGAAGGTGATGGCACCCCACTCCAGTACTCTTGCCTGGAAAATCCCATGGATGGAGGAGCCTGGTAGGCTGCAGTCCGTGGGGTCACACAGAGTCGGACACAACTGAAGCGACTTGGCAGCAGCAGCAGCAGCTACTTATGAAAGTGAAAGTGAAGTCGCTCAGTCGTGTCCGACTCTTTGCGACCTCATGGACACCAGGCTCCTCTGTCCATGGGATTTTCTAGGCAAGAGTACAGGAGTGGGTTGCCATTTCCTTCTCCAGAGAATCTTCCTGACCCAGGGATTGAACCCAGGTCTCTCGCATTGTAGACAAACGCTTTACCGTCTGAGCCACCAAGGAAGTCTATATCAGTGTATTAAATAGCATAATGTTATAGATCCAAGGTATTCATAAAAGGGGTTGTGTTTGTAAATTTTCCCCACTGGTGTTATAGTGATTCTTCAGTGTACTATAGTTTCATAACTATTTGAGGAGTTGAGAAGTAATACAGTGGTATGTTGGCCACTTAGTATTTTAAAGTTAGCTCTAAAATTTGCCTATGGGTACCTGAGATGCTTTGGTTTTGAAACTTTACTGCATTTTTAGAACCCTCAAGTATCCTCTGTGCTTGACTTATTCTGCCTGGTCAAAAACAATGAACCCCTCAAAATGCTATATTTCTGAGAAGGACAGTGACACAAATGCTTGCATTTGGGTTGGAATCATTTCTGTCCCTGATAAATTCCAAAGTCTCTTGGTTATTAGACACTTTAGAACTTACCAGAATCCCATCTCCCAGGCCAAATTGCAAAGAAAACTCATAAAAATGGAAATTCTTAGAATAACAGTGTGCTACCAGTGTTCAATGGGAAAGATTTGCTTGGCCAGCAGTCCAAACACAGGAATAAGCATTATACTATTGTATGTGGACTGTCCTCATCAATTTATAGCAAGGACAGCTGGAAGAAAAAAAAAATTACCAGTCACTACAGCAAAGATTCAGGAATCTAAACATTCAAAACATGCCTAAAGGGCCAACTTGACTTTAAAATTGTAGTTGAAGGACTTTAAATGGTGACTTTTTTAGTTAGCTAATATTTTAGGATTTTAATTAAATCAGTGTGGCTCAGGGTTGAAATCGTCCCCAAGGATCCAAATTGGACACAGATAGCTCATCAAATTGACATTCTCTGATTCTTTTCTGTTAATGAAAGGCTGTATATATGCTTTAACTGTCATCTATTACTCCATTTGGGAAAGAGCAATTAGGGGGGCAGAGTAGCATATTTAGCACTTAAAGGTCTGCCATGTAAAAGTGTCTTAATATTTCCTGATGACTCTTGAGAACAGATGTAGGACCAATGAATTGCACTGAGAGAGCAATCATGTTTGGCTTAATAGAGAAGATACCCTTGGAATTGCTCATTAGCTAGAATAATATGTCCTTCAAGGTCATAAGCTCCCTGTCAAAAAGATGCTTAATATGTGTCAAATTTTATATTTTTGAATTATGTGGGGCCACTGTAAAATTATAAGTCAAAATTTCAAAGATACACTTTATTTTTAGCAGGATTAAGCTAAATATGTGTAATTTTGATGGATGCTGCAAAGCATTCTTATTTCATAAGCATCAAATATTCTTTTATTTGTAATATTAAGCAGATTAATTTTAATGCAGTGCCCTTGAAATTATACTGAACAGGGGATAAAACTTTGGATAACATGAAGTTATTTTCATGTATTGACCCAATTTATAATTTGGCCAAAATAGAAATCAATATGTTAAATAGTTTTAAATGCTTAGTTGTGGTATTATATGCATTCACAAAATTGTCTTATGATGCAGTCACATTTATACACATTTGGATTTCCACATTAGTAAAATAATTTGTCATGAAGAAAGACCTTTAAGAAGAAGCTAGAGTACACTGAAAAGAATAAATCAAATGATAACAAGGCAATTATGAAAGGTTATTTTTTCCCTTGGACTTCAGGTTTTTTTCAATAAGAAGTTATTCCCTTAGAGCTCAGTTTCTCCTTTAACTTGGTGATCCTTTGATATCTTAGAACTGGATTCCATTTTTATGTGACTCCTCATAGAATTGCATAAGATTAGAGAAAGATACATTTGATTTGTCCGTGAACTGGTTTTCATCAAAGGAGAATGACCGATGAACTTACTAAAAAAGTCAGAACAAACTTTGATCAGAAGACCAAAGAAATAGGAAAGATTAAGTGTAGACAGACCTGCCTCTGGAGGCAAAATTCTGACAGAAACAGCAGAATTCTCACACTGTTGTAGATATTTCACCCTGATCAAGTTACTCATTTTTTTGTGTGTTAAAATAAGTAAAAGTGGAAAAATAAAATACTTGATATGGTTAGATGTCTTTTGGTGAATCAAAGTGAGGTCAAAGCCAGTGAAACTGGTCTGTTCATCAGGGAATGTAATTTAAGAATGGGAAGAATTAAGTCTCTTTGTGACTTCTCCATTTTTCTATCAATTGCAATAATTTCTAACCTCAAACAAATTATCAGAGATTCTATAAAATGTTAAATTTAACTGTGATTTCATAGTGATGCATGTTTCACATTAACATATGTGGTATTGGCTCATTTACATAAGATAAAACTTAAAGGAGAAACAGAATACCTTTGTTGAGTGGTAGAATTGCTGCAGATAATATTTGTGTATTCATTTATTTGTTTGCTTCTACAGAATATTCTCTGTGTCATACATTTTCAGTATGCCTTCAAAAAGATAGTGCATATAACACTCAACATTCTTGTGAGGTAAGCATTATTTTTTGTCTGATTTATAATTGTGAAAACAAAGTTATCAAATGGTCAATAACTTGCTCAAATTCCCAGGTTACTAAATGGTGAAGGGTGGGTTCAAATGCAAGCAGCCTGATTCTAGTTTTACCTCTTGACTATACTATGTTCTTTTACGATGTTTAAACATGCACTGAATTTTACTTCAGCCCGTTACAAATCCTAACTAATGTTTACTCACCACCATTATTTTCAGAAGTTTCATACCAATTCACTAATTAAATTTACCTTCTCTCAATGCTCTAATGTGTTGCAGTGAAGGGTCAAAATCAATCATTTCTTTCAAAGACTATCATTGGACAAAACACAAGGACAACATGCCAAACTGGAAGGTGGAAACAGAGATCAGAGATTGATGAAAACAATGATATTCCTTGGAGACTCACCTTCAGTAAGCTAACAGGATTGTCCATTCTTTCCACACACTCTTGAGTACTTATAGTGTATATGTTTCTGATTTTGCTATGGATAATATACAGAAAGTGATTCTCAAAGAGACAGAATTTAAATGCTTGGATAGTTAAAAAATAATATGAGAACTATAAATGTACTGAATGATTTACAAAATTTATGCCTGAGTGAGTTCTTATGAACTTCCTATTGGTCTCTAGAACTAAGACCTTATATGCTATACCTTGTGATATGATACTTAGATATATTTGAGTCATGCCTTACATTTGCATTAAATTCATCATGTACATAAAGAAGTGATTGAAATCACTTTTCAGAGAAATTAATTAATTTTAGAATGTTATTGGGAAGTGTTACTGTAGTGCACAGATGCTGAAGATGTAACTTTGAGATTAAATTAGCAATAGAGATAACAGTTTTCATTATCAATTAAGTTTGAGACACTATAGCATATTCAATTTCTGAACTTGCAGCAAATTAAAGAAAAAATATAGGAATTCAGGAAAGTTAAAATTATATTTAATGCATGAAGAAAAGCTAAATATGAATATTTATATTTTTTCACTTAATCTACATATTAAAAATTCACTAGATTTTTATAAAATAATTGCATTAATTATGGCTTATTTTATATTTTTTTAAATGCATGAGGGCTGCAATAACAATGTATTACAGACTGAGTGAGTTTTCACAACAAAATGTATGTTTTCATAGTTCTGGAGGCTGGAAGTCCAAGGCTAAGGTAATGGCAGCTGTGGTTTCTTTGGAGGTTGCTCTCCTTACCATGCAGATACCCACTTTCTGGCTGTGTCCTCACATGGTCTTTCTTCTGTGTTTGAACATAGCTAGTATTTCTGTATCCAAACTTCCTCTTGTCGTTGAGACATCAGTCAGATTTGATTAGGACCACCTCCCCCCGAAACCTCATTTTAACTTTGTCACATTTCTGAGGTATCAGTGAATTTTGTGGATAACACAGCTAATTTATACTCAAGTCTGTACTAGACTCTGCTTGTCAATAACACAAATGAGAAATAGGCATGACTCTGGTTTGTTAAGATACGTCTTAACATAAAATAAACACATGTTAAGCATGAATCACATCAATGATTGAAAAGATTTTTAGGACATGTTAGTACACTGTGGATTTGGGCCATCATTTCAGCTATAGGGTATAATGGGAAGTTATTTGCCATTTTGTCACATGGCCATAGAACCTGAAGAAAAGAAAGGAATTTAATTAAAGCAGAAGAGGTTTTAGCTACTAATAAAGAAGAATGATTTAGGTGACAAAATACTGAAAGAATTACTAGAGAAGTTCTGAAATTTTCATCTTAGACTTTCATGATCATAGCAAAACATCTACCCAGAGTTCTTTATATGTTTATGAAGTTTGCAGATTATTACACACATTTTTGGACCCACTAAACATTTGATTTCTGCTTTATTGACTGTGCCAAAGCCTTTGACTGTGTGGATCACCATAAACTGTGGAAAATTCTGAAAGAGATGGAAATACCAGAACACCTGACCTGCCTCTTGAGAAACCTATATGTAGCTCAGGAAGCAACAGTTAGAACTGGACATGGAACAACAGACTGGTTCCAAATAGGAAAAGGAGTACGTCAAGGCTGTATATTGTCACCCTGCTGATTAGTTTATATGCAGAGTACATCATGAGAAACGCTGGGCTGGAAGAAACACAAGCTGGATTCAAGATTGCTGGAAGAAATATCAATAACCTTAGATATGCAGATGATACCACCCTTATGGCAGAAAGTGAAGAGGAACTAAAAAGCTTCTTGATGAAAGTGAAAGAGGAGAGTGAAAAAGTTGGCTTAGAGCTCAGCATTCAGAAAACAAAGATCATGGCATCTGGTCCCATCGCTTCATAGGAAATAGGTGGGGAAACAGTGGAAACGTGTCAGACTTTATTTTTGGGGGCTCCAAAATCAAAGCAGATGGGGATTGCAGCCATGAAATTAAAAGATGCTTCCTCCTTGGAAGGAAAGTTATGACCAACCTAGATAACATATTCAAAAGCAGAGACATTACCTTGCCAATAAAGGTCCATCTAGTCAAGGCCATGGTTTTTCCAGTGGTTATGTATGGATGTGAGAGCTGGACTGTGAAGAAAGCTGAGCACTGGAGAAATCAATGCTTTTGAACTGTGGTGTTGGAGAAGACTCTTGAGAGTCCCTTGGACTGCAAGGAGATCCAACCAGTCCATCCTAAAGGAGATCAGTCCTGAGGAGGAGAAGGGGACAACAGAGGATGAGATGGCTGGATGGCATCACTGACTCAATGGACATGAGTCTGAGTGAACTCTGGGAGTTGGTGATGGATAGGGAGGCCTGGCGTGCTGCAATTCATGGGGTCGCAAAGAGTCCTACACGACTGAGCAACTGAACTGAACTGAACTTCAACATTTGATTATATGAATATTAATATCCACTAACTGCACTATATATTTGGGCATTATCAAGTCAACGTTTGATTAAAGCAGAAATATGCCAACAAATATGCTATTTGTGTTAATTCTGATCCATTCTATTCTCCATACTGTCACTAAAATAAATGTTTGCTAAACTGCTTGGGGGCTTCCTAAGTGGTGTTAGTCGTAAAGACCCTGTCTGCCAACACAGGAGACATAACAGATGAGGATTCAATCCCTGGGTCAGGAAGATCCCCTGGAGGAGGGCATGGCAACCCACTCCAGTATTCTTGCCTGGAGAATTCCATGAACAGAGAAGCCTGATGGGATACAGTCCATAGGGTCACAAAGAGTTGGACACAACTGAAGCAACTCAGCGCACACACAAACTGGTTGAAAAATTCCAGAGACTTTGATATTTTCCTTGACTGGGACTAAGCTTTACTGAAAACTTATTTGTCTCTGTAACATGTTTCTACTTTATCTTCCACTAACTCCAAAATCTAATGCTAGCTTCTATCAGACCAGCAACTTCACATGATCTCCTGAAGCAGATCATGTTTATTTTGCCTTTCGTGTTTCTTTACTTGCTACTCCTCCACAATTTAATGTATTCCTTATTACCTACACTGATTCTACTGCATTTTATGATACAATGCAAATTGTATCTCTTTTAGAACATTTTTCCTGAATTACATTGCCTTATGGGCATATCTTCCTCATTTAATGATATATTATTTGCTTCACAAATTAATGCTTATTTTATATTGTTTTATGTTACTTAATATTTCATCTTGTATAATCTTTATATTATTAAAAGGATTTGAAAGCATAAAAGATATACTTTCAAATCACACAGACATTATTTATTTCTATCCCTGTCAATGATGAGTCAATATTCACTTAATGTCTCCAAAGCAGAGTGTCCTCATAGCTATGACTTAGAGAATGCTAGCTGCCGCATGTGGTTGATTTATGGTATATGACCACACAATACCTGACATCACATAGTAGTGTTCGTCCCTGTTCTGTTTTTCCATGTCTTTAACTTCTTTCCTGTTCCCAGGAATTTTTTAAACTCACGTGTAGCAGACACTCTAAATTTTTTCCTTTAGCATTCTGTTTGTGTTAGTCAGATACAAGCTGTGAACTAGCATAAATATTTCAATCAGAAAGAAATTTACTACAGGAAATTTATTATAGAAGTGTTAGAAATTAAAAAGGATTTGAGGAAGAAAAATGAATAAGGAAGTGATGTTACCCAGAATATACTGAGAAGGAGTTGTTATTGATACTGTTCCTTAGGCAAGCGAGAGAATATAAGAAAAAGGCAATGCTATCTGTATATCACTAAGCATAGGAACTATTGTACTGAAGGTATGGAGGAGAGAAAGTGATTTTCTTAGGAAACTTGGAACCCAGATTTCTTATGATAATGAAGGAATCTAGGAGCCACAACTACTGATGCTGTTTCCAGATGTAGAAAACTATATTTTTGTCTTCATTTTATATTTTATAATTTTATGTAATAACTCTAGCTGGCAGTAATTAATCAAAATCCAGCTGGAAAGGTATGAAGTGAAATGTAGCTTTTAGAATCTCAGTCTTGCAGGTATAGAATTATGTTTGTTATCTTTTGAGGCTATACTGTTTGTTACAACACCCCCAGGATATCAGTAGTTTACAACAATTATGGTACATTCCTATTTCTCTTATAAGTTGGCAGCTTTGGGGTGGTTGAAGCTGTGTTCCATATATCTCTTTCTCAGGTTGCAGGACTAGAATATATTCATGGTATACCCTTCTTGGTTCTGGGTGCAGGGGCAAAATTGCTGGTGGGACCACACAGCGGCTTTAAAAATGTTTGCTTTGAACTGAACACTGTCATTTAAACTCACTAGTCAACCATGTCATACGGTCAAGTCTCACAATGTGATCGGTGAATTTTATCCTCTCCAAAGAAAGATGCTGAAATGTGCATGATATGGGAAAGAATATAAGCTCCTTTTATAGGTAAACAGAAGGGAGCATATGTAGAAACATTAAATCCATATTCTGCTGTCAACCTTCTTGGTCAGTGTTACTCACTTTCATCCTTTCTCTTTGTGCAAAGTGAATGCAAGACTATTCCACAGGAGACAGTGTATGAGCCCCATTCAGCGTCAGCTATGAGCTAAAGACCCAAAATCTTGTAATCCTCTCTATATCAGTGACTACATCCTGATTAAGAAAGCTAAGTTTTAAAGGAAAACAAATTCTTTCTCAAAACATCTGAAATACATTGGAAAAATAGGGTTAAAATGGTGATAATGCTTCCATTCAGCACCTGGAAGAACTAGAGACACACAGTGTTTACTTGTCTATGAAAATGATCAAATCTTGCTCTTGAGCAAGTCCACAATCTGGAGTAAGGAATGTTTGTTGATTAAGTTTGGTTCTAGTCTATGAGAACAACTTCTCCCTTGGTTCTTGGCACTTAACTTCATTCTCAGAGAAGTGCTTTTCTTAAGACTAAAGTGCTGGGAGCCAGCGTGACGAACTCCACCTATGGCAAAGGCAGCCTCTTTTTCTCCACTAATTTTCCTACTACACTATTCTTTTCTAGTCTCTCTTTATATTTCTAATTAAATAGCTTTTTCCTAGGATGCCGACTCTGTCTCCCCTTCGAATTACCCTGGATCCACCAGGGCTGGACCCCGACACTAAAGGTTGTTTAATACTGAACTGTAGGTTAGTATTTAGGACCAGAAAGATTCCATTCAGGTTTCATTCTGCCTTAGAAGCTTGGCAGCCCAAAGGTTATTTTCCATCTTGAACTGTCACAGGATCTTTTAATTCACTTTGGTAGTTTTTTTTTCAGGGAAGAACAACTCACTCAAAAACGTTATCAGCTTCAAATGTATCTGATTCTAATCAGGCTAATTGTCCTATTACTTTGACCTACAGTTCTTTTTTAGAGATACTTCTCCCTAACTAAGATATGTATTGCTTGAGTTCATCAGTCTTCGGGGAGAGTGCCACACTCTGTCACTTTTCCTGAGGCATGTTGCCATCTAAAAAGTGTAAAAGGTGAATTGAGTCCCATGGTTTCTTTCTTTCTTTCTTTCTCCTTTTTTTTTTCTCTCTTTTATTTTCTTTCTTTTCTAAAGTTACTGACAGCCATATCCTGGATTTGGTCTTTGTAATTTAATTTATCTTTTAGCTATTTGATCTTTCACTTTTAAAGCCCTAAGATTTCTGTATTTTCCATGCTTCCCCTTCTTATACACCAGTCATCTCTTTTCCAAGTCAATCTGTTTTTTGTTATAGCTTTTCAAACCTTACTGCTGCAGCTGCTGCTGCTAAGTTGCTTCAGTTGTGTCCGACTCTGTGCGACCCCATAGACGGCAGCCTGCCAGGCTCCCCCATCAAAATCTCATCAATAACATCACTTATACCAATCTCTTCAACAAAAACTCATTCAGAACATTATTTGCCTTCATCGTCACAGGTGAGAGTTTCACAAACTATATTGCAATCTTTGTAACATGGTAGGAGTTTTTTAAACACTCAGTAACAATTTTGTCCTTGTCTTCCCTCTAATGCAACAAGCCAGTGCTATGTAATTTAGGTTTATCTTATGAAAGCATCCCATTTCCAATATCAGCTTCATTCATTTACATGTCATTGACAAATTCCCATGGCTTACAGATATACTGGTGTATTTTTCATTCATATTGCATGTTATTAGGTGTGGGTTTCATGTGTTTTGGTTTCATATTTTTCCTCATTCTTGAACTTGAAATGAAAGAATAAGCCCTATTTGAGACATGCTATATTCCTGTGGCAGAAGGAAGAGCAAGAAGGTTAGCAGAAATACAAAATGATTGGTTAAATTTCTGCTTGGAATGAATTTGCATCACTTCTGCCTACATTTTATAGACCAAAGAAAGTCAAATAGAGCCATGAATTATGCTCTTTTCACACCTGACAATGGAGCCATGAATTATGCCCTTCTCACAGGAAGGCCTCATAAGTCACATGGCAAGGAGAAGGATGCATATTTCTCTTACAAAGAAGGAGACATAAAATTTTCTGGACAAAAATGCAAACTTTTACTGGAGCACTCTGTAGGAAGGGGCTTGAGAACCTGAGACCTTACAAGCAATAACCAGCATTTGATTCTTAAAATTTTGTATCAAAATTAAAATCTTACCAACACTGATTGTTTTGCAGAATGCTTCCACAAAACTTCATGGATGTTATAATTGGAAAACATTTGGGAAATCAATTTTTCAGTGAGTAGTTTAATGTGTAAGTTCATTTGAGTGAGGTCTTGGTCAAGTGGCTATCAGTTGAATGAACTGGAAAAGATCACAGAATAGTGTTTGGCTCAAGCCAATTTATTTTATTTTACTGCTTCCATCTCTGGGTTCATAAATATTCATGACATCTGAACATGGATAGGAAATAGGTTCTGCAGAGCTAGTGTTATAAAGTAAGTGCTTCCTGTCATATTTATTAAAATAAAAACAGACAAAAGATGTGATTGTGTTTAGGTTCAATTTTGTTATTCTAACAGAAAAAAAAAGCAAAAGATAATATTACACTGCATTTAAGGGTACAAAATAAGGGAAAAATTACTTCACTCTGTTGCCAGCTCTAAGTTACTTTCATCCAAATTTCAGTGTCAAAATTTGGTTAAGCTTTTTCATTGATTTAGTGGAGTTGTGGCAGATTCTATTTGATGATGAGGTGCTCTTCAGAGTTCGAGGATAAGGGGCTTACTCTTCTTCATTATGTAGCTGGAGCTATATAACACATTTTCTCCAATAAATATGTCTACAGTGCTACATGATCCATGATTGGTTGAACCTGCAAATATGGAACTGCAGATAACAGACAGAGGGCTGACTGTAAAGCTATATATGGATTTTCTACTATCAGGGTTAGCACCCTAACCCTCAGGTTTTTCACGAGTCAACTGAATGTCAGTTTTACAGAGTTAGTACAGATTCAATGACATGATTATACAAATAACATGTATGCAGATGATATACTGAGGTGGTAAATGCACCTAATCTTTCAGCCTTATATTACATATGCAACTACTAAAATACTATTTGTATTTTGGGGTCCATCTTAGCATATCAGGGCAAATATTTAGCATATTTCCATCTGTATAGTTTATGGGTGGTTTTTAAAATAGTAACATGTCTTTAAAGTATCAAAATATTGCTATAATAATTGGTAGTCTTTATCCTGACTTCCCTGAGTATCCCTGTTCTAGACTGAATGTTTGTGTCTCCCCAGAATTTGCATATTGAAGCCCTAGCCTGTAATGTAACGGTGTTTGGTGATAGAGCTTTTGGGAGGTAATTAAGTTTAGGTGAGACCCTGAGGGCAGGGCCCTCATAGTAGGATAAGTGCCCTTACAAGAAGACCCTGGAAAGGTTACACTCATTTATTTTCCACCATGTGAGGAGACATCAAGAAGGCAGCCATCTGCAAATTGGGAAGCGAATCCTCATCAAGAGCTGAATCTGCCAGCACTTCTGTGCTGGACTTCTTTGCCCCCAGAATGTGCATGAATGCTAAGTCGATTCAGTGGTATCTGACTCTGTGGAACTCTTTGGACTGTAGCCTGCTAGGCTTTCTGTCTATGGGATTCTCCAGGCAAGAATATTGAAGTTGGTTGCTGTGTCCTCCTCCAGAGGATCTTCCCAACCCAGGATTCGAACCTGTGTCTCTTACGTGTACCTGCATTGACAGGTGGGTTCTTTACCACTAGCCCCACCTTAAGCCACCCAGTCTATGGTATTTTCTTACAGCAGCCAAGCTGACTAAATCATCATACTTTCATACTTCTGAACACAACTCATTGCCTTAGATTTCCTAGTCATCAGCATGATAAAGCAGGTAAGGAACGAATGCTTGTCCTGGGACAGGAGGTGGGAGCATCCAAGTTTCTGCTCCAGAGCTATGACCAGTTGTTATTATCATATTATCAGCTTCTGTTAATGTCTCTAATGTATTATGTGGGATACTAAGAGAGTCCCTTCAGATGTGAGTCAGATTATTCTGTCCACAAATCACAAATCACATTTATTTAAAATGTATTTAAAGATTGTTAGAGTTTCCCTCATATTGTATACATTTTGTAGATGTCTGACCCCTCTAAGACTGTCAGTTTTTTGAGGGCAGAATCCATTATTTAGCTGCCTTTTAGTTCTCTCGTGGTTAATAGTATTCCTCACTTACTTGCTTACTAAGTCTTTTCTGATTGAGAAAATCCCCAGTATTGTTAATCAATGACATTGTTACTTTGGCTTTGAGCTTAAAGATTGCTCACATTTATATTGGGGGCAATGCATATCATCCCCCCAAGAAGGAGAGAATCATCACAAATATAAAAATAAACATGCAGAACTCATGCTTTCTACTTGTATCTTCCTCCAATTAGACCAGGAAGTTGTGATAAGCTGGTCATAGTTCTTTAGACAAATGGCAGTGACTTGGTTAAAAAGGGAAAATTGTATATGTAGAGGGCCCCTGAATCAAATATTCTATTATTTGCAAAATATAAAGGTTTCTTACTGCTTATTGAGAAGATTTTGTTAGAAGTGAAGACCAAATTCTTATATTATTTCATGAGATATAGTTATCATTCTGTATAAGCTTTAGAATTCTAACCACATATTATTATCAATGTATTATTGTTACTCATTATAGTGATAGTAGGACTATTTCTGTAAAGTATATAGCTATGGATATATAAATTCTCCAGGTGGCAAAATTAAGTATATTAATAAACTAATGATATTTGGCTCTTGTAAATAAGCTCTATCAAATGATATTTATTAATATTAGAATTGCAAAGTCAGCAGTCCCTTTAGGAAAGAACTATCCTGGAGGAATTGTTAGGCATTTACATGCCTCATTTGCTAGCTGGTGATTCTTAGGACCTCATTCTTCTTGGCAGTGAGGGTAGAGACAAGTACAAGACTAGTAGGTTTATCTTAGCATGCCCAAACTTCCTCTGCTCTCTCTATCCTATTCTTTGTCCCTCTCTCCTTCCCTCTCTCTCTTCCTTCCCTTTCCTTCCTCCTTCTCTCACTCTTACATACGTATGTTGCAAAAGATTAATTAAAAACAAAACAAAAACCTTGTTTGCACTAGTGTAATAACAATAAATTAGACTTGGATGTCAGAGGAATTCTCAGCCAAAAAGGTTTATGTTCCTGTGCTGGCCAGTGGTTTCATCTCAATTTTCTTCCTTTGGAAACATTTGGGACTCTTGTTCATTTTGTATCAGATACAGGTGGGAGTACAATAGAGCTACTGTGTTCATGTTTTATTTTTTGTTTGATTTAGTTCTTACTTCCTTTAGCCTACAGACACAGAGGTAATTTAAGTTTCCTGGACTCATACAAATGCACCTATAGTTGAAAGTGGATTAGTATCCTTAAAGTTTAACAATGATTGTGTTAGAAATAATAGGGAACATTTATCTAGAGCTTAGTAAACACCCAGCACTATTCTGAGGGTGGATAAATATTCATATATTTTATTTTCACAATAATCCTATCATGTAGTGGACTAGAATCATTCTCAGTTTTAAGAGGAGAACACTAAAGGAGAAGGAGTTTGAGTAATTTGCTCAAGGTCACACGGCTGATAAGTGGCAGTGCTGTGATCTGAACCCGGGGATTTTGGTTCAGGTTCTTAATAGCTGTAAAAGACTGTGGTTTCTTTGTTTTTTTCATGAATGTGCTATGTGTTTTCTGGACTCCTAATGTCCTGCTTGCCCAGAAAGGTTGGTTGGTATATGAGCAGCAGTCAGGAGTTGAGCTCTGAGACTCCCTGGTTTCTTCAGTCTCATTTGCTCTCTGTCTGCTGCTTCCTGCTGAAACTAAAGTCTGTGCTACCTTAGACAGAGACGGCACTGTGCAGAGTTTCTTAAATCATATTACAATTTGATTGTTGATTGATGAGGATCAACCTTTTCTTCCCTTGATTTAATTGCTAACTCTTTGGGAAAAAAAAAAAAAAAGCACTTATTTACTCACCAGGGCTTCTCTTAAAGTGTTAATAGTACATTTAATGCCGAATCTTCGCTTATTTACTACATGAATGGGTAAGCATGGTTTCCTACATGTAATTATAGCACCCAGGCCACAAAGCCTAAAATATTTACCATCTGTGTTCTTTACAGAAAAAATGCTGACCTGATGCTGAAATGTAGGCTGAATCCAGTGCATTAGTTGAATTTTCTCAAATTATCACCTAACACATGCTCTCCTTCTCTTCATCCCAGCCTAACTCTAGATGTCTGTCTTTCTGTTTACTGTGTTTTCTCCCATTATCCATTTGTTTGTTTTATCCTGAGATACCATTAGCTCAAAAAATAAGCTCACCTATTAAAATTCAGCTTTACTTGGGGGAGAGAGTAAATGCATTAGAAGCATTAGGGAAGGGCTGGACATGTAGAAAATACCAAGTGAAAGATTCCAGATTGTGTTTTCTGGGAAAGCTAGTTTCAGGGTCTATGCTTGCCTTCTAAACAGAAAAGTAGCTATATTGTGAAATGTGCAAAACTAAAATAGATGTTTCTATTGTCTGGTAGTGAATCCAGAAAGTATTAAGAGAAGAGAAATGTCCATTTTCCTATTAAATTTCAATGTACTTTACTAAAAAGCAAATAGACTATTAAATTATTACTTAAATGATTTCAATAACCATAAATAAACTTGTATTGACTGAATATCAAAAGAACTTTGAGCCTTGACATGTATCTGACTAATACTATAATGAAGTTTAAACTGATCTTTAATTGGACATTGTCCCTAAAGATAACTATAGATAGTGACATTTAGTAAATGAGATTTAGAAGCAATTATTTTCATATAAAAGTATACTGCACCTTAAAAAGAAGCTCAGGACAAAGGAAATATTGTCTTTAAAGTGTTTTCATTCAAACCATCACAATATATACTGGGGAATCAACTTAATGTCAGAATTATACCTTTATTTATATCAGTGTGAATTGTTCTTAAAGTTCTAAATAAATAGATGGATAATACTAGAATCATCCAAAATGTTGGTCTTCTTTATATGTGTACAGAGTTGAAAATCTACTTTTTAAACCATAGTAAATGTTTATAGGTTTAAAATGTTTTAATCAGGAGCCCATGGCCTTCTTTTTGTTTTGATTTTTTCTTTTATATGTTGCAATATATGTAAATATATATTTTCAAACTTCAACATGTGGCATTATTATACATTATTTTTATATATTTTTTTCATTGGTAAGGTGGCCACTTCTCCTATTTTTCTTGGACAGGTTCATTTTTCAAATTATATCTCATGACTTCTTTTTCATAGCACTTGGCTCATTTGCTTTGTCCTTCCACTACATATGAGATGACTCAGGACAGGAGAAAGAATAATGAATCTCTGAAAGGCACACTTGACCCAAATGTTAATGACAGAAAAAAAAAATGTATATACTCTCTGTCTTTAACTACTGGTATACAAAATTTTATGCAAAAGTATTTTATAAACTATTTTGTTATAAAATAAACTTACATGAATGTATTATTCCCTGAAAATTATTCCCATCCCCTCAAAATTTATATATAATTCTTATTCATTAGAATCTAAAATCTGTTATATTTGTTCAAGGGTATTATATTTGTTCTCTTCCTTGGAATTGATAATTTCAGTAACTCATCTGCTATTGATCAAATTAATTATTATGCTACTCTTATAGAAGTATATTAAATATTTTGACCTATAGGACCCATCTACTTTATAACATTTGGTCAAGGGTAAATAAAGGTGGAAAGAGTTTATCAGTCTGAAAGATGATCATATAATAAAAGGATTCATGTATTTATTACTGTTTCAGTGAATATTTTTATTAAGTCATGAAACTGCAGAAATACTGTCTACTCTAAGTCCTCCTTGAGTTCCCTTTATGGAATCCTGCATTCACCATTTTGATTATTATATAAAACACATTGGAAAAATTATAACTATTGAAAGATTATCTAATATACTTTCTTGCCAGGATAGTTCATGAGCTATGGGTTCTTTAGTGATAATAAATGATCTTCAGTGATGGTTTGGGATTGTTTCTAGGAATTTCATCTACTGATCCATATTCAAACAAAACAAAAATTTCCCCCTATATTAGGAAGGTATGGGATATTGATGAAAACACTGTAAGTTATTTAACTTCATGTCTCTAATTTAAGCTTCATTGTAACAAGTTTTTACTAGAGTTTCCACTGTAATTTATACAAATCAATCAATGTAAATGAACATTTTTATTAAACACCTAAATACTGAATAAAATTGAACCACGTAGGCCCTACGTTTTGAGTTCCTCATGAGCTGGTCTCCACCTACATGAGTATCTTCAGTAGTCTTCTACTGCTGTGCTATGCTGTGCCTAGTCACATCTCACTCTCAGTGACCCCATAGACTGTAGCCCACCAGGCTCCTCTATCCCTGGGATTCTCAAGGCAAGAATACTAGAGTGGGTTGTCATGCCCTCCTCCAGGGGATTTTCCCAACCCAGGTATCGAACCCAGGTCTCCCACATTGTAAGCAGATTGTTTACCATCTGAGTCACCACAGAAGCCCAAGAATACTGGAGTGGGTGGCCTATCCCTTCTCCAGGGGCTCTTCCTGACTTAGGAATCAAATTGAGGTATCCTGCATGGCAGGAAGATTCTTTACTAGCTGAGCTACCAGGGAAGCCCAGTCTTCTACTTCTCCCTAATAAATACATATATTGTTGCTGTTGTTTAGCTGCTAAGTCATGTCCAATTCTTGTATGACCCCATGGACTATAGCCTGCCAAGTTCCTTTGTCCATGGGATTTCCCAGGCAAGAATACTGGAGTTGGTTGCCATTTCTTTCTCCAGGGGATCTTCCTGACCAAAGAGTCAAACCACATATCCTGCATTGCAGGCAGATTTTTTACCACTGAGCTACAAGGGAAGCCCAAATACATATATACCAACACTGTCACTGCCCGAGTTTTTTGAAGTCACAGGCTGTGACATGATTTCATCCATGCATGATTTCATGCACTTTTTCTTCCTCTTTGGGTGAATTTATTTGCATGTGGAGCCACCATCAGGTTTCATCTTCTGCCTTACATGTCAACATCTTCATAGACTTTCAGATTTGCCCCATCCCTCTCCTAGAAAGCCACCACTAAATACTATCACTTTCTCTCCTGATCCACTCAATTCTACCTTCTCACTGTATGCGTAGTTACCTGCTTTCATGAATTTACTCCTAGATTTTGAGCTCCTTAAGGCATTATTTAGCCACATTCTTCCAGCCAGCTAGACCACAAAAATTAAAAAAAAATTTATTTTTAATCCAAAAGTCAAATGTATTTCAAGAAATGATAAAAAGTATAGCTGATAGAAACATAAACTAGGGAAATGGAAGAAAAACTCTGAATTGAGAATCTGGTTTGAGAGAAACAAATGTCTTTTAAAAAATGTATTTAAGTAGCAGAGACCATTAGTTGAGACCCTTAATATCCTCTGTTATAGTACTTGTCAAGATTCTGTTTGTATATACATCACTGGGGGACCCAATCAGATTCTGATTCAGGAAGCCTGTGATAGGGCCAGAGATTCTGTATTTCTAATCCTCCGCAATGATGTCAGTGTTGCCATTCTATATACCATGCTTTGAAGCCACTTATTTACTTGTCTGTAGACTTCTCCCATGGCTAGAATGTAAAATTGGTGTAGACGGAGACTGACTGTATCCATCCTGTTCATCATTGTATCTCTAGTGCTTGACACTGTGCTCAGCACATCAGTTCAGTTCAGTTCAGTTGCTCAGTAGTGTCCAACTCTTTGTGATCCCACGGACTGCAGCACACCAGGCCTCCCTGTCCATCACCAGCTCCCGGAGCTTGCTCAAATTCATGTCCTTTGAGTCAATGATGCCATCCAACCGTCTCATCCTCTGTCATCCCCTTCTCCTCCTGACTTCAGTCTTTTCCAGCATCGGGATCTTTTCCAATGTGTCAGTTCTTCGCATCAGGTGGTCAAACTATTGGAGTTTCAGCTTCAGCATCAATCCTTCCAATGGATATTCAGGACTGATTTCCTTTAAGATTGACTGGTTGGATCTCCTTGCAATCCAAGGGACTCTCAAGAGTCTTCTCCAACACGACAGTTTAAAAGCATCAGTTCTTTGGCACTCAGCTTTCTTTATAGTCCAACACTTACATCCATACATGACTACAGGAAAAATCATACTTTGATTATATGGACTTTTGTTAACAAAGTAATGTCTCTGCGTTTTAGTATGCTATCTAGGTTGGTCGTGGCTTTTCTTCCAAGGAGCAAGCTCAGCACATAGTAAGTGATTAAAAAAATATACAATGAATGAACAAATAAATGGCTAGAAAAATAAATAAAAAAACATGAAGAAATGAAAATTTTAGATATAAGTGAGAGAGGATTGATTAAGGGAATAACTTTGCAGGTGATGACAAAGTGGAACAGAATAAAAAATATAGATAGTGCAGATTTATTTTCGGCCAGAAAAAGAAAAGGCTTCCCTGGTGGCTCAGTCAGTAAAAAATTTGCCTGCAATGCAAGAGATCTGGGTTGCATCACTGGGTCAGAAAGATCCTCTGGAGAAGGAAATAATAACCTACTCTGGTATTCTTGCCTGGAAAACCCCATGGACAGAGAAGCATGGTGGGTTACCATCCATGGGGTTACAAAAATTGGACACCATGACTTGGTGACTGAACCACCACCAGGAAAATAAAAATCTAACTTTTGTGTCAAAAAGGAAGAAAAAAAATAGGAGAGAGCTTTGTTGAAGGAGAAAGGAGAGAAGAGAAAGAAGTCTCATTGAACATTAGCACAGAAAATAAGGTTCAAAATTCTCACTTCCTAATCCCACTCACTATGCAAAAAAGACAAAACCATGTTGAGTTTTTAGGAAGCTGATCTCAGCCTGGTCAATAACCAGGGTTAGGTTTGTTTTGTTAAGTGCATATTCTCAAGCCCACTTCAAATCTGTGGAATCAACTGACAGTTTTAGATAGAAGCCCCTGAATATTTATTTACATAACTTTGCAGTGATAGAATTAGCTAGTCTTTAACTGAGCAGAAACTCATGTGTTATTTTAAATAAATCTTTTAATTCTTTTACATTTTGCCTCATTGCCTTAGGGAATATTTATGATTTAACTAGTGTTATTGCTAATACACTATTGATATAGCTCCAAAAATCAAATAATCAAATCTAAAATATTAATTCAGGAAAAAAAATTAACGAGGGAGAAAGGTTACACTTTACAAAAAGTGCATTTCACAAAATTCACTCTAAAGCAGAAATGCTTTCTGTTTGACTTTGTTTATGAACATTATAGCTTCCCTGGTGGCTCAGATGGTAAAGAATCTGCCTACAATGTAGGAGACCTGGATTTGATCCCTGGATTCCCCTGAAGGAGGAAATGCCTACCCACTCTAGTATTCTTGCCTGGAGAATTTCATATACAGAAGAGCCAGGTGGGCTACAGTTCACAGGGTCAGAAAGAGTCAGACATGACAGAGACTAATACTTTCACTTTTCATGAACATTTTAAGGCTTTACAAGGATGCCATGTTGAGACAAATAATTGTAGCATAAAATCAATCTTATATTTGAACTTAAATTATTCTCAATTTAGAAGAAAGTAACCTAATCAGTGAAAGTAGATATTGGAAAATGACTGTGACATGATATTGAATATTGGATGGACATATTCTTATTTCTAAAGGTATTTTATGCTATTCATCTAGTACTGCTTGAAATGAACTTGCAGGAAAGTAAGTAACTTGTAAAGCTGGTATATTTCTTGATTGTTGTGCTTGTGTGCTCAGTCATGTCCAGCTCTTTGGGAACTTGCAACCTCATGGATTGTAGCCCTAGCTGAATTAACAAGTTCCTATTCTCAAGAAAATGCCAGGAAAATAATTAGATATGGGCTCAATTAAAATGCTTTAAAGAAAAGTAATTGAAGAATAATATAGGCAGTGAAATTAACAGTTGTGATGTTTGCAATAATTGATTTAATGCTTTATCTTTCTAGCTTTGTCCTTTAAAAAAGCTATTTCATAAAATGCAGGTGCTATATTAGATTACATGTGTTTTACTGACTTTCCTGGGAGAACTAAATTCATACTAAAATTTAAGATCTTTGATCCATTTGCAACATAAGGACATTAAACTAAGAAAATCCAATTAAAAAAAAAAGAAAATCCAGTTAATTAAAACACTGGCTTTGCCAATTGAATCATCAGTGTAGATAACCTTTCTTTTCCAAAGTTCTGTGTCATTTTTTTCCTTATCTAAAACATACAGTGTTTCACTAATTATTACTCAACAAGAAAATTTTGAACTGTGAAATTTTGCTAGTTCTCATTCTTCTTTGACTAAATTCTCACATATTGTCTCAGTAAAAGTGTAATTTTGTATTTGAAATTATTTCCAAATGTCCTTTGTTAAGAGAGAATGCTTTATCAAATTTAACTCCAGAGAGTTAAATTGAGAAACTGAACATTTCCTCAATGATTGCAAGTATGAAGAATATTTTTAAATTGGTAGATTAAAATGATGGATTATTTTAATATACCCAACAATTTATCAGTTTTATCCTTGTTTGTTGCCATTAAATGTTTCATAAAACTACACTGTTGTAAATTTTTTTTAGGCAAATTTTTCTTACCAATATTTCTGTTCACTTAATTTACATATTTTGTTTCAATTTGTTGAATGCTATTTTAGGTTTAATATTTTTCCAATAAGAATTTCACTTGAACCATTAGTGAAATGATTCATGTTTACAACACACCTTAAAAATATTTCACATTTTAAAGAATATTTTGCATATAATTAAAAGTTTAGTATTTGCTTCTCATTATTTCCTCTGCATTTAATGATTTTTATGATGCACAAGACCAGGTTTTAAGTCATTGTCAATGTTTTCCTAGTACAAATGGTCCCCAACTTAAGGATGGTTTGACTTAGATTATTCACCTTATGATGATGCAAAAGTGATAAGCATTCAGTAGAAACCATATATGTACCTTAAATTTTAAGTATTTCTAGGTTAGTAACATGCAGTACCTTACTTTCTTCTGATGCTGGATTTTGTCAGCAAGCCTTAGCTCCCTGCCAGCCATGTTATCAGGAGAGTAAACCAGGGATACATTTAACAACCATTCCATACCCATACAACCATCCTATTTTTCACTTTCAGTATTCTATAAATTACATGAGATATTTGGCACTTTATTCTAAAATAGGCTTATTTTAGATAGTGTTAGATGAATTTCCTCTACTGTAGGCTGATGTAAGCATTCTGAGCATGTTTAATGTAGCCTAGGCTAAGCTATGATGTTCAGTATGGTAGGTGTATAAATGCATTTTTTACTTAGTATGTTTTCAACTTGAGGGCTTCCCAGGTGGCTTAGTGGCAAAGAATTCACCTGTCAATGCAGGAGACATGAGACACAGTCGATCAATCCCTGGGTCCAGAAGATTCCCTGGAGCAATCTACTCCAGCACTTTTGCCTGGAAAATTCCATAGACAGTGGAGCCTGGCAGGCTATAGTCCACAGGGTTGCAAAGAGTCAGACCCAGCTGAACTCAGCATAGCACAGCATTTTCACCTTAGGATGGATTTATTGGGTTTATCCCCATTCATTGTAACCTGAGGAAGGTTTTTATAAAAGGACTAGTAACTTGACTGATATTTTTTCCTTTTCATTTGCTACAATTTTTAAAATTATTGTATTATTTTGCCGGTGCTTACATAACAATTGCCATCAACTATGTGGCTTATAGGGGCTTCCCATTTACTCAGTGGTAAAGAATTTGCCTGCCAAACAATGCTAGAGACATGGGTTTGACCCCTAGGTTGGGAAGATCCCCTGGAGAAGTAAATGGCAACCTGCTCCACTGTTCCTGCCAGGATAATCCCATGGACAGAGGAGCCTTCTGGGCTTCAGTCCATAGGGTTGCAAAGAGTCATATATGACTGAGCATGTGAACAATTATTGTTTTTAATATCTCCTGTTAACACTGCAGATGGTGACTGCAGCCATGAAATTAAAAGATGCTTACTCCCTGGAAGAAAAATTATGACCAACCTAGGTAGTATATTCAAAAGCAGAGACATTACTTTGCCGACTAAGGTCCGTCTAGTCAAGGCTATGGTTTTTCCTGTGGTCATGTATGGATGTGAGAGTTGGACTGTGAAGAAGGCTGAGCACCAAAGAGTTGATGCTTTTGAACTGTGGTGTTGGAGAAGACTCTTGAGAATCCCTTGGACTGCAAGGAGATCCAGTCAGTCCATTCTGAAGGAGATAAACCCTGGGATGTCTTTGGAAGGAATGATGCTAAAGCTGAAGCTCCAGTACTTTGGCCACCTCATGTGAAGAGTTGACTCATTGGAAAAGACTGTGATGCTGGGAGGGATTGGGGGCAGGAGGAGAAGGGGATGACCGAGGATGAGATGGCTGAATGGCATCACGGACTCGATGAACGTGAGTCTGAGTGAACTCTGGGAGTTGGTGATGGACAGGGAGGCCTGGCATGCTGCGATTCATGGGGTCACAAAGAGTTGGACACGACTGAGTGACTGAACTGAACTGAACTGAACCCTTATATTAATGCATTTCTTTCTTTTTTTTTAAAATTTTATATGGTGATGTGTTATGATTTAAATTTAAATAAAGTTAAGGGCATATATGACAAGTCTTTCAGGGTAGATTTACTTAGACTAATATAGGCAAGATGCTGATATTAGTGGTCGCTATATTTTTGAAAAAAGAAATCAGTAGAAAGAATTTTCCAACCCAATTGTGTGTATAAAAATAGATGAAGACATGTCTTTTTGTGTTGAGCACATTGACCAGAATATTATGAGGGGTATATGCAGACAGGGACAAGACTTGGTTTTATAGTTTTTCTGAATTTGCTTTTAACCTGTGAGCTAAAAGTTATATTAATAAAAACAAAAAATGCAATATTTTCCATCCAAGATTCTGTGTGACAAAATTAAATGGAGGCAAATGCCCTAACCACTTATCATATATAATTAATTAACTTCCTTCCTATGCACCTAGAGTAGTATGAGTTATATGACCACTTTGGGAAATAGAAAAATTAGTAACTCCATCATTTCCTGTGTTATCATTCATGGCTATGATGAGGAACTTTGGATATGTTTCTATAAAAATTTTATACATTTTCTGTATTTGAATATTTGTCTTTATGTAATCAAGCTTGAAGAGATAAGCCTTTAAAAATTACCAAAAACCAAAGATCATGTAATTGAACACTCCATTTTAATTGTGGTTACTATAAAATTAATCCTCAAAGACAGAAACAGAAGCCAAATATTAAAGAAAAATGATAATACCAATATAGAAAGTAGACATCAGAAGTATTTCAGAGCATCAAAATGAGGTTTCAAAGAAAAAATAGAATAGGAGAAAACGCAGAAGTACAGTAACATTAGAAAATAGAGATAGGCTCTGGAGGATATTTTAAATGCCACATTAACATTTAAGGTAACTCAGTGTGTGAGTAAAAGTACTGTAGCCTATGGGGATAATTAGTATAAGGGCAAGCTGAGTTTGACTCTTCTCTGCTCTGTAAAGATAGTATTTTGCCATCAGTAGTGTAGCATTAAAAGGAATACCAAATAATAGCTTGTGTCCATTTGAGAAAAGTTTATTGTAATTTTAGTACATGGGAAGTTTGGCTGTGGTAGTATAAATGTCCATAATGTGAACATTGACCCATACAGAATTAGACCTGCAAACTAGCTACAGTGGAAGACACATATTTAAATATGAATCCTAAGAAAAAAATATGAGCACATAAGAACAATAAAGAGGAAAGCAGAGACTTAAAGACAATTTTAAAAAGAAATTTCAGAACAATAAGGCCTAGAAAAAACAGTTAATTATGCTGTATTTATTTATTTATTTAGTATAAATTTATTTATTTAAATTGGAGGCTAATTACTTTAAAATATTGTATTGGTTTTGCCATACATCAACATGAATCTGCCACGGGTGTACACGTGTTCCCCATCCTAAACCCCCTTTCCACCTCCCTCCTCATACCATCCCTCTGGGTCATCCCAGTGCACCAGTCCCGAGCATCCTGTATCATGCATCAAACCTGGACTGGTGATTCATTTCACATATGATATTATACATGTTTCAATGCCATTTTCCCAAATCATCCCACCCTTGCCCTCTCCCACAGAGTCCAAAAGACTGTTCTATACATCTGTGTCTCTTTTGCTGTCTCGCATATAGGGTTATCATTACCAACTTTTAAAATTCCATATAAATGCATTAATATACTGTATTGGTGTTTTTCTTTCTGACTTACTTCACTCTGTATAATAGGCTCCAGTTTCATCTACCTCATTAGAACTGATTCAAATGTATTCTTTTTAATGGCTGACTAATACTCCACTGTGTATATGTACCACAGCTTTCTTATCCATTCATCTGCTGATGGACATCTAGGTTGCTTCCATGTTCTGGCTATTATAAACAGTGCTGTGATGAACATTGGGGTACACGTGTCTCTTTCAATTCTGGTTTCCTCGGTGTGTATGCCCAGAAGTGGGATTGCTGGGTCATAAGGCAGTTCTATTTCCAGTTTTTAAAGGAATCTCCACACTGTTTTCCATAGTGGCTGTACTAGTTTGCATTCCCACCCTCTCCAGCATTTATTGCTTGTACACTTTTGGATTGCAGCCATTCTGACTGGTGTGAAATGGTACCTCATTGTGGTTTTGATTTGCATTTCTCTGATAATGAGTGATATTGAGCATCTTTTCATGTGTTTGTTAGCCATCTGCATGTCTTCTTTGGAGAAATGTCTGTTTAGTTCTTTGGCCCATTTTTTGATTGGGTCATTTGTTTTTCTGGAATTGAGCTGCAGGAGTTGCTTGCATATTTTTGAGATTAACTCTTTGTCAGTTGCTTCATTTGCGATTATTTTCTCCCATTCTGAAGGCTGTCTTTTCACCTTGCTTATAGTTTCCTTTGTTGTGCAGAAGCTTTTAGTTTTAATTAGGTCTTATTTGTTTAAATTTTGTTTTTATTTCCAGTATTCTGGGAGGTGGGTCATAGAGGATCCTGCTGTGATTTTTGTCACAGAGTGTTTTGCCTATGGTGTCCTCTAGGAGTTTTATAGTTTCTGGTCTTACGTTTAGATCTTTAATCAATTTTGAGTTTATTTCTATGTGTGCTGTTAGAAAGTGATCTAGTTTCATTCTTTTACAAGTGGTTGACCAGTTTTCCCAGCACCACTTGTTAAAGAGATTGTCTTTACTCCATTGTATATTCTTGCCTCCTTTGTAAAAAATAAGGTGTCCACAGGTGTGTGGATTTATCTCTGGGCTTACTATTTCATTCTGTTGATCTATATTTCTGTCTTCGTGCCAGTACTATACTGTCTTGATGACTGTGGCTTTGTAGTAGAGCCTGAAGTCAGGCAGGTTGATTCCTCCAGTTCCATTCTTCTTTCTCAAGATTGCTTTGGCTATTCGAGGGTTTTTGTATTTCCATAAAAATTGTGAAATTGTTTGTTCTAGCTCTGTGAAAAATACCGTTGGTAGCTTGATAGGGATTGCATTGAATCTATAGATTGCTTTGGGTAGTTTACTCATTTTCGCTATATTGATATTTCTCCACCAATTTGTGTCTTTGATTTCTTTCAACAGTGTTTTATAGTTTTCTATATATAGGTCTTTAGTTTCTTTAGGTAGATATATTCCTAAGTATTTTATTCTTTTCGTTGCAATGGTGAATGGAATTGTTTCATAATTTCTCTTTCAATTTTCTCATTATTAATGTATAGGAATGCAAGGGATTTCTGTGTGTTGGCTTTATATTCTGACATTTTACTATATTGATTGATTAGCTCTAGTAATTTTCTGGTGGAGTCTTTAGGGATTTCTATGTAAAGGATCATGTCATCTGCAAACAGTGAGAGTTTTACTTCTTTTCCAATTTGGATTCATTTTATTTCTTTTTCTGCTCTAATTGCTGTAGCCAAAATTTCCAAAACAGTCTTGAATAGTAGTGGTGAAATGGGCACCCTTGTCTTATTCTTGACTTTAGGGAAATGCTTTCAGTTTTTCACCACTGACGATAATGTTTGCTGTGGGTTTGTCATATATAGCTTTTATTATGTTGAGGTATGTTCCTTCTATTCCTGCTTTCTGGAGAGTTTTTATCATAAATGGATGTTGAATTTTGTCAAAGGCTTTCTCTGCATCTATTGAGATAATCATATGGCTTTTATTTTTCAATTTGTTAATGTCATGTATTACATTGATTGATTTGTGGATACTGAAGAATCCTTGCATCCCTGGGAAAAGCCCACTTGGTCATGGTGTATGATCTTTTTAATGTGTTGTTGGATTCTGATAGCTAGAATTTTGTTAAGGATTTTTGCATCTATGTTCATCAGTGATATTGGCCTCTAGTTTTCTTTTTTTGTGTGTGTGTGTGGCATCTTTGTCAGGTTTTGGTATTAGGTTGATGGTGGCCTCATAGATGAGTTTGGAAGTTTATCTTCCTCTGCAACTTTCTGGAAGAGTTTGAGTAGGATAGGTGTTAGCTCTTCTCTAAATTTTTGATAGAATTCAGCTGTGAAGCCGTCTGGACCTGGGATTTTGTTTGCTGGAAGATTTCTGATTACAGAAATGTCAATTTCTGTCCTTGTGATGGGTCTGTTAAGATTTTTTATTTCTTCCTTGCTCAGTTTTGGAAAGTTGTGCTTTTCTAAGAATTTGTCCATTTCTTCCACGTTGTCCATTTTATTGGCATATAATTGCTGATAGTAGTCTCTTATGATCCTTTGTATTTCTGTATTGCCTGTTGTGATCTCTCCATTTTCATTTCTAATTTTATTGATTTGATTTTTCTTCATTTCTTGATGAATCTGGCTAATGGTTTGTCAATTTTATTTATCCTCTCAAAGAACCAGCTTTTGGCTTTGTTGATTTTTGCTATGGTCTCTTTTGTTTCTTTTGCATTTATTTCTGCCCTAATTTTTAAGATTTCTTTCCTTCTTCTAACCCTGAGGTTCTTCATTTCTTCTTTTTCTTGTTGCTTTAGGTGTGAAATGAAGTGAAGTGAAGTGAAGTCGCTCAGTCATGTCCGACTCTTTGCGACACCATAGACTGTAGCCTGCCAGGCTCCGCTGTCCATGGAATTCTCCAGGTAAGAATACTGGAGTGGGTTGCCATTTCCTTCTCCAGGGGATCTTCCTGACCTAGGGATCGAACCCAGGGATTGAACCCAGGTCTCCAGCATTGTGGGCAGATGCTTTAACCTCTGAGCCATCAGGGAAGTTAGGTTATATATTTGACTTTTTTCTTGTTTCTTGTGGTATACCTGTATTGCTATGAACCTTCCCCTTAGCACTGCTTTTACAGTGTCCCACAGGTTTTGGGTTGTTTTGTTTTCATTTTCATTCATTTCTATGAATATTTTGATTTCTTTTTTTATTTCTTATGTGATGTGTTGGTTATTCAGCAGCGTGTTGTTCAGGCTCCATATGTTGGAATTTTTAATAGTTTTTCTCCTGTAATTGAGATCTAATCTTATTGCACTGTGGTCAGAAAAGATGCTTGGAATGATTTCAACTTTTCTGAATTTATCAAGGCTAGATTTATGACCCAGGATATGATCTATTCTGGAGAAGGTTCCATGTGCACTTAAGAAAAAGGTGAAATTCATTGTTTTAGGGTGAAATGTCCTGTAGATATCAATTAGGTCTAACTGGTCTATTGTATCATTTAAAGTTTGTGTTTCCTTGTTAATTTTCTGTTTAGTTGATCTATCCATGGGTGTGAGTGGCATATTAAAGTCTCCCACTATTATTGTGTTATCGTTAATTTCCCCTTTCATACTTGTTAGCATTTGTCTTACATATTGTGGTGCTCCTATGTTGGGTGCATATATATTTATAATTGTTATATCTTCTTCTTGGATTGATCCTTTGATCATTATGTAGTGTCCTTCTTTGTCTCTTTTCATAGCCTTTGTCTTAAAGTCTATTTTATCTGATATGAGTATTGCTACTCCTGCTTTCTTTTGGTCACTATTTGTGTGGAATATCTTTTTCCAGCCCTCCACCTTCAGTCTGAATGTGTCCCTTGTTTTGAGGTGGGTCTCTTATAGACAACATAAATAGGGGTCTTGTTTTTGTATCCATTCAGCCAGTCTTTGTCTTTTGGTTGGGGCATTCAGCCCATTTACATTTAAGGTAATTATTGATAAGTATGATCCCATTGCCATTTACTTTATTGTTTTGGGTTCGAGTTTATACACCTTTTTTGTACTTCCTGTCTAGAGAATATCCTTTAGCATTTGTTGGAGAGCTAGTTTGGTGATGCTGAATTCTCTCAGCTTTGGCTTGTCTGTAAAGCTTTTGATTTCTCCTTCATATCTAAATGAGATCCTTGCTGGGTACAGTAATCTGGGCTGTAGGTTATTTTCTTTCATCACTTTAAGTATGTCCTACCATTCCCTCCTGGCCTGAAGAGTTTTTATTGAAAGATCAGCTGTTATCCTTATGGGAATCCCCTTGTGTGTTATTTGTTGTTTTCCCTTGATGCTTTTAATATTTGTTCTTTGTGTTTGATCTTTGTTAATTTGATTAATATGTATCTTGGGGTGTTTCACCTTGGGTTTATCCTGTTTGGGACTCTCTGGGTTTCTTGGACTTGGATGATTATTTCATTTCTCATTTTAGGGAAGTTTTCAACTATTATCTCCTCAAGTATTTTCTCATGATCTTTCTTTTTGTTTTCTTCTTCTGGGACTCCTCTGATTTGAATGTTGGGGCATTTAACATTGTCCCAGAGGTCTCTGAGATTGTCCTATTTCTTTTAATTCATTTTTCTTTTTTTCCCTCTCTGATTCATTTATTTCCACCATTCTATCTTCTACCTCATTAATTCTATCTTCTGCCTCTACTATTCTACTATTTGTTCCCTCCAGAGTGTTTTTGATCTCATTTATTGCATTATTCATTATATATTGACTCTTATTTATTTCATCTAGGTCCTTGTTAAACCTTTCTTGCATCTTCTCAATCCTTGTCTCCAGGCTATTTATCTGTGATTCCATTTTGTTTTCAAGATTTTGGATCATTTTCACTATCTTTATTTGGAATTTTTAATCAGGTAGATTCCCCATCTTTTCCTCTTTTGTTTGGTTTTGGCGGGCATTTATCCTGTTCCTTTACCTGCTGGGTATTCCGCTGTCCCTTCATCTTCTTTATATTGCTGTGTTTGGGGTGGCCTTTCTGTATTCTGGCAGTTTGTGGAGTTCTCTTTATTGTAGAGTTTCCTCACTTTGGGTGGGGGTTGTATGGGTTGTTTGTCCAGGTTTCCTGGTTAGGGAAGCTTGTGTTGGTGTTCTGGTGGCTGAAGCTGGAGTTCTCTTTGGAGTAAAATGAAGTGTCCAGTAATGAGTTATGAGAATTCAATGGGTTTGGAGTGACTTTGGGCAGCCTGTATATTGAAGCTCAGGTCTATGTGCCTGTGTTGTTGGAGAATTTGCATGGTATGTCTTCCTCTGGAACTTGTTGGCCCTTGGGTGGTGCTTGGTTTCAGTGTAGGTATGTAGGCGCTTGATGAGCTCCTGTTGATTAGTGTTCCCAGGGGTCAAGAGTTCTCTGGTGTTCTCAGGATTTGGACTTAAGCCTCCTGCTTTTGGTTTTCAGTCTTATTTTTACAGTAGCCTCAAGACTTCACAGTCTATACAGCACCATTGATAAAACATCTAGGTTAAAGATGAAAAGTTTCTCCACAGTGAGGGACACCCAGATAGGTTCACACAGTTACATGGAGAAGAGAAGAGGAAGGAGGGAGATAGAGGTGACCAGGATGAGATGAGGTGGAATCAAAAGAGGAGAGAGCAAGGTAGCCAGTAATCACCTCCTTATGTGTGCTCCATGGTCTGGACCTCTCAGAGATGTTCACGGAGTTACACAGAGAAAAGGAAGGAAGGAGACAGAGGTGGCCAGGAGCATAAAGGGGGGAATCAAAAGGAGAGAGATAGACCCAGTCAGTAATCAGTTCCCTAAGTGTTCTCCACCGTCTGGAACACACAAATAGATTCACAGATTTGGGTAGAGAAGAGAACGGGTAGGGAGGAGATAGAGGCGACCTGGTGGAGAAAAAGGAGAGTCTAAAGGGGGAGAGAGCATTCAAGCCAGTAATCTCGCTCCCAAGTAAAAATGGGTACTGAGGTTGTGTTCTTAAAGGTACAAAATCGATAACAAATACCAAAGAGCAAAGATTAAAAATCTAGAGTAGAAGTTGGATTTTCAACAAAACAATATAAAAGAAAAAAAAGTCACAAAAATTATAAAATATGTATATATATATATGAAGTTTGCTTTAAAAAATAGGGTTTCTCTCTTTTATTTTGCAAAGTAATAGTAGGTTATAAAAATGAAAATTAAATGAGTAATAGAGGACTTAAAAATAAAAAAATTAAAGAATGATAGTAAAAATATATCTAGGACTTTCTCTGGTGTTGTTGTGGGCAGTATGGGGTCAGTTCATTTTTGGATAGTTCCTTAATCTGCCTTATATTTCTCAAGATCTATAGGCCTCTTCCTATGTAGTCGGTACTAACTACTGGGTTTTAATCTATTGCACCTGTCACTTCCAAGAAGGTTCCCTCTGTTTTAGCTTCTTCTGTTTGCTTGTCTCTTCCATGTCTAATTTCCCCCCGACACAAAGGGGTGGTGGTGGACACTTTTTAAGGCTCACTTTTTCAGTCGTGCTGTGGGGAGGGAGGGACGCAGCAAACAAATAATACTGGCATGTGCTTGCAGTGTCTTGGCTACATTGGGTTTGCCGCCACTCACGGCGTGTGTGCTTTCCCTGTCTACACTGCTTAGGCTCTACGTTGTCCTGCTGGGAGCTGTCTGAGGCCGGCCCTGGGTTGTATGCACTTCCCAGGTCTAAGCTGTTCAGGTTCAGGTACTTGGGTAGTCCTCGGAGGTGCAGACTTGGTTGGGCCTGTGTTTTGTGCCCTTCCCAAGTCCGAGCAGCTCAGGTGACCAGGTGTTTGGGGAGTTCGGTCTCTGCGACTGATTGCCTTCCCCATCCCTGCCGCTCAGTTTTCTGGGTGTACAACTGGCGCACCTTCTCAGGCGGATGTTGACCATCCAGAATCCCAAGAAGTCTTGGTTAGCAATGAAGCTTGCTTGCAGTTTGATAGATAAGGCCTCTCTGGGGCCGTGACTGCCCCCTTTCGGCTCTGGCTGCCCTCGCCAGCCTGTCACTGGAGTGGGGTGATGGGCCAGTCTGCAGCCAGCTAGCTCTGCTCAGTCCTTTGTTCTGTGAGTGGGCCTGATAGTGTCTTAGGTTAGGGCTTTTCCTATAGCACTAGTCAGTCCTTTGTTCTGTGAGTGAGCCTGGCGGTATCTTAGGTTAGTGCTTTTTGCATGGTAGCTATCCCACAGTCTGGTTTGCTATCCCAAGTTAGTTCCTTCAGATTGCCCTTGGGGCATTTCAGTCCTGGTCCTTACTCTAAGCAATCCAGCCTGCACCTCCCTGCCCAGCCCCCGCTTTCTAGTGGCGGATGCAGGCGTCTGTGCTGCTTCTCTGCTGGAGTTACCACTGGGCACGTAATCTGTGGGGTTTAATTATTTATTTATTTTTCCTCCCAGTTATGTTGCCCTCTGTGGTTCCAAGGCTCACCACAGGCTCAGCAGTTAGAGTGTTTCTTGGTGTTTGGAAACTTCTCTCCTTTTAAAGACTCCCTTCCTGGGATGGTGCTCCATCCCTACCTCTTTTGTCTCTCTTTTTAGCTTTTATATTTTTTCCTACCTCCTTTCAAAGACAATGGGCTGCTTTTCTGGGTGCCTGATGTCCTCTGCTGACATTCAGAAGTTGTTTTGTGGAATTTACTCAGCGTTCAAATGTTCTTTTGATGAATTTGTGGGGGAGAAATTGGTCTCCCCCTCCTATTCCTCTGCCATCTCAGAATTGCCTCCTGCTGTATTCATTTTTAAACAAAACTGGAATTATTGATTCTATGTAACGTTGATTTATATGATTATCAAGACCCTGATGCTGGGACAGATTGAAGGCAGGAGAAGGGGAAGACAGAGGATAAGATGACTGGATGGCATAACCTACTCAATGGACATGAGTTTGAGCAGTCTCTGGGAAATGGTGAAGGACAGGGAAGCCTGGTGTGTTGCAGTCCAAGGGGTTGCAAAGAGTCAGACATAACTGAGAGACTGAACAGCCATAACATACTATATATTTAAGATAATAAGAAAGATATATAGGTATCCACATTTATTAGTTTATGGAATCATTCAAAAATGTTTGTTAAGCTTCTTTTATATTCCAGGAATCTGGGTAGGCACTTGAGTGGTGGTCAAACAAGAAAATGTCTCTGCCTTCATGGAACTTATAATCAATGGTATGGATAATGAACAAATAAAACAATAAACATTTACTCCCATTCAAATAGTTTAAAAACTATAGAGAATAAAGACACAATATAAAGGGATAGAAAATAATGCAGATGTCTATAGTTTGTTAGGTTAAGGAAAACTTTAAGGAGGCAATGATTGAACAAGGACCTGCATGACGTATATGAAAAGATATCTGAGAAATATTTGAGAAACATGTAAAGCATAAAAAAGCCTGGGGTAAGACTGTTTTAGAAAGAAGAAATTGTAAATACAAAGCCTTTGAGGAGAAAATAAAGGCATGGCATTTGATGAAAAGCAGCTCTATACAATCAGCAAAAACAAGACCAGGAGATGACTGTGGCTCAGATCATGAACTCCTTATTGCCAAATTCAGACTGAAATTGAAGAAAGTAGGGAAAACCACTAGACCATTCAGGTATGACCTAAATCAAATCTCTTATGATTATACAGTGACAGTGAGAAATAGATTTAAGAGACTAGATCTGATAGACAATGTGCCTGATGAACTATAGATGGAGGTTTGTGACATCGTATAGGAGAGAGGGATCAAGACCATTCCCAAGAAAAATAAAAGCAAAAAAGCAAAATGGCTCTCTGAGGAGGCCTTACAAATAGCTGAGAAAAGAGGAGAAGTGAACAGTAATGGAGAAAAGGAAAGGAAAGTTATACTCATTTGAATGCAGAGTCCCAAAGAATGGCAAGGAGAGATAAGAAAGCCTTCCTCAGTGATCAATGCAAAACAAATAGAGGAAAACAATAGAATAGAAAAGACTAGAGATCTCTTCAAGAAAATTAGAGATATCAAGGGAACATTTCATGCAAAGGTGAGCTCAATAAAGGACAGAAATGATATGGACCTAATAGAAGCAGAAGATATTAAGAAGAGGTGGCAAGAATACACAGAAGAACTGTACAAAAAAGATCTTTGCAACCCAGATAATCACTATGGTGTGATCACTTACCTAGAGGCAGACATAGTGGAATGTGAAGCCAAGTGGGCCTTAGGAAGCATCACTACAAACAAAGCTAATGGAGGTGATGGGATTCTGGTTGAGCTACATCAAATCCTAAAAGATGATGCTGTGAAAGTGCTGTACTCAATGTGCCAGCAAATTTGGAAAACTCAGCAGTGGCCACAGGACTGGAAAAGGTCAGTTTTCATTCCAATCCCAAAGAAAGACAATGCTAAAGAATGATCGAACTACCACACAATTGCACTCATCTCACATGCTAGTAAAGTAATGGTCAAAATTCTCCAAACCAGGCTTCAACAATACGAGAACTGTGAATTTCCAGATGTTCAAGCTGGATCTAGAAAATGTAGAGGAACCAGTGATCAAATTGCCAACATCTGCTGGATCACTGAAAAAGCAAGACAATTCCAGAAGAACATGTATTTCTGCTTTATTGACTATGCCAAAGCCTTTTACTCCACGGATCACAGTAAACTGTGGAAAATTCTGAAAAAGATGGGAATAACAGACCACCTGACCTTCCTCTTGAGAAATCTGTATGCAGGTCAGGAAGCAACAGTTAGAACTGGACATGGAACAACAGACTGGTTCCAAAGAGGAAAAGGAGTATGTCAATGCTGTATATTGTCACCCTGCTTATTTAACTTATATACAGAGCATCATGAGAAATGCTGGACTGGAATCAAGATTGCCATGAGAAAAACCAATAACCTCAGATATGCAGATGACATTACCCTTATGGCAGAAAGTGAAGAAAGAACTAAAGAGTCTCTTGATGAAAGTGAAAGAGGAGAGTGAAAAAGTTGGCTTAAAGCTCAACAGTCAGAAAACTAAGATCATGGCATCCAGTCCCATCACTTCATGCCAAATAGATGGGGAAACAGTGTAAACAGTGGCAGACTTTATTTTGCGGGAGCTCCAAAATCACCACAGATGGTGACTGCAGCCATTAAATTAAAAGATATTTATTCCTTGGAAGAAAGTTATGACCAACCTAGGCAGCATATAAAAAAGCAGAGACATTACTTTGCCAACAACGGTCTGTCTGTCAAGGCTATGGTTTTTCCAGTAGTCATGTATGGATGTGAGAGTTGGACTATAAAGAAAGCTGAGTGCTGAAGAATTGATGCTTTTGAACTGTGGTGTTAGAGAAGACTCTTGAGAGTCCCTTGGACTGCAAAGATATCCAACGAGTCCATCCTAAAGGAGATCAATCCTAAGTGTTCTTTGGAAGGACTGATGTTGAAGCTGAAACTCCAATACTTTGGCCACCTGATGGAAAGAGCTGACTCATTTTAAAATACCTGATGATAGGAAAGATTGAAGTCAAGAGAAGGGGATGACAGAGGATTAAATGGTTGAATGGCATCAATGACTCAATGGACATGAGTTTGAGTAAACTCCAGGAGCTAGTGATGGACAGGGAGGCCTGGCATGCTGCAGTCGATGGAATCACAAAGAGTCAGACACGACTGAGCGACTGAACTGATACTGAAGATGAAAATGATCGGAGTGACTGGGCTGGGTTGAGAAAGGGATAAGAGTTTGGAAATTATTTAAAATATCTGGGTAACCAAAGCACGATCCATGAAAAAAATTGCAAAGATAGCCTTCATTAAAATTTTAAAAATTTACCCTGTAGAAGACATTGCAAAAGGTGAAAAGACAAGCCACAGACCAGGGGAAAATATTTGCAAAATGCATATCTAATAGAGGACAATGATCCAAAATATACAAAGAACTCTTAAAAATCAACTACAAGAAAAGATACAACCAGATTTTAAAAATTGGCTTAACCTCTTAACAGTTACCTCACTGAAGATGTGTGCAGATAGCACATAAACATATGAAAAGATGTCACACATCATATGCCATTAGACAAATGCAATATGGAGAACAGTCTGGAGATTCCTTAAAAAATTGCAAATAGAACTACCTTATGACCCAGCAATCCCACTGCTGGGCATACATACCGAGGAAACCAGAATTGAAAGAGACACATGTACCGCAATGTTCATCGCAGCACTGTTTATAATAGCCAGGACATGGAAACAACCTAGATGTCCATCAGCAGATGAATGGATAAGAAAGCTGTGGTACATATACACAATGGAGTATTACTCAGCCATTAAAAAGAATTCATTTGAATCAGTTCTGATGAGATGGATGAAACTGGAGCCGATTATACAGAGTGAAGTAAGCCAGAAAGAAAAACACCAATACAGTATACTAACACATATATATGGAATTTAGGAAGATGGCAATGACGACCCTGTATGCAAGACAGGAAAAAAGACACAGATGTGTATAACAGACTTTTGGACTCAGAGGGAGAGGGAGAGGGTGGGATGATTGGGAGAATGGCATTCTAACATGTATACTATCATGTAAGAATTGAATCGCCAGTCTATGTCTGATGCAGGATACAGCATGCTTGGGGCTGGTGCATGGGGATGACCCAGAGAGATGTTATGGGGAGGGAAGTGGGAGGGGGGTTCATGTTTGGAAACGCATGTAAGAATTAAAGATTTTAAAATTTAAAAAATAAAAAACTTAAAAAAAATAGAATAAAATAATGGGTTATCATTGCACACCTATTAGAATGGCCAAAGTTCACAACACTGACATCACCGAATGCTGGGGAGGATGTGGAGCAATAGGAATTATTATTACTTTGCTGCTGAGAGTGCAAAATGATCTATCCACTTTGGTACACAGTTTGGCAATTTTTACAAAATTAAAGATACCCTTGCCTTGCAATCCAGCAAACATAGTCTTTGGTATTTACCCAGAGGAATTGAAAATTTATGTTTACATAAAATTCTGCATACGAATATTTATAGCAGCTCTATTCATAATTGCTAAAATTTAGAAGCAATCAAGATATCCATCAGTAGGTGAGTGGGTAAATAATTAGTGATACATCCAGACAATGGAATATTATTCAACAAATTAAAAGTGAGCTATAAAACCATGAAAAGATATTAAGTAAACTTAAATGCATACTATTAAGTGAAAGAAGCCAATCTGAAAAAGCTGATTCCAGGTATGTGACATTCTGAAAAAGGAAAAACTATGGAGATGGTGAAAAGATCAGTGGTTGCCAGGAGTTGGGAGGGGGGAGGGATGAATAGGTAGATCAGAAAAGTTTTTATGACAATGAAATTATTCTGCACGATATTGTAATGATGAGTACTTAGCATTATAGATTTGTCAAAATCCATGAAATGTATAATACCAAGAGTGAACCCTAATTTAAACTATGGAGTCTGAGTGATTATGATATGTCAGTGTAACAAATGTGTCCCTCTGGTAGGAAATATTGATAATGGGACAGGCTGTGTGCATGTCGGGGCAGGAGGCATTTGGGACATCTATGTACTTTTAATTTTGCTGTAAACCTGAAATTGCTCCAAAATAAACTCTTTTAAAAACATGTAAGTAGAAGTCAGATCTACTACGATCTTGTAATGAAGAAGAATGACCTGCATTAACTTTCTAATTGTGAAAGTCTCTGGAGGGCTATGAATACAAACGTGGTATAATCAGTATTGAGAACAGAAAGAAAGGGAGAGACTGGAAGGTAGAGGGATTAGTTAAAAAGCTGTGGCATATACCCAAATAATTGATGATGGTTATTTTGTAAAGGCTGATTTTGGTGGAAGTAGTAAGTGGTTGGTGGTGATGTCATTTACTCATGGACTGGAAAAAGGGATAAAGAAAGGAATCAAGGATGCTTTATAAATTCTCAGTTTGTAACAACTATATGAAGAGTCTGGGAATCAAAGGTGGTTTAGGACAAGTTAGATATCCCTAATGGAGTTGCTAATGAGAGAATTGTATATATATAAATCAATCACAGAAGAAATGTTTGGACTTGAGGTAAAAGTTGGGAATCTTCAGCATAGAGATATTTTTAATATCATTGGGCTGGATGAGTCACATAGAGATACAATGCAGACAGAATGAAGAACAGAAAAATTAAACTATAACGTGTTTATAGTATTTAAAGATTAAGAAATGAAGGCAAAGCAGTAGAGATTACTACACTGAAATAAAAGTTAGGAAAATGTTGTGTCCTCAAAACTTAGTTTCAGTCAGTCAGTTCAGTTGCTCAGTCATGTCTGACTCTTTGCAACCTCATGGACTGCAGCATGCCAGGCTTCCCTGTCCATCACCAACTCCCTGAGCTTATTCACACTCATGTCCATCAATTCAGTGATGCCATCCAACCATCTCATCCTCTGTTGTTCCCTTCTCTTCCTACTTTCAATCTTTCCCAGCATCAGGGTCTTTTCCAATGAGTCCATTCTTCCTATCATGAGGCCAAAGTATTGGAGTTTCCACTTCAGTGTTGGTCCTTCCAATGAATATTTAGGGTTGATTTCCTTTAGGATTGACAACTTTGATCTCCTTGCAGTCCAAAGACTTCTCATGAGTCTTCTCTAACACCAGAGTTCAAAAGCATTAATTCTTTGGCGCTCGGCTTTCTTTATAGTCCAACTCTCACATCCATACATGACTACTGGAAAAACCATGGCTTTGAGTAGATGGACCTTTGCTGGCAAAGCAATGTCTCTGCTTTTTAATATGTTGTCTAGGTTTTTATAGCTTTTCTTCCAAGGAGTAAGTGTCTTTCAATTTCATGACTGCAGTCACCATCTGCAGTGATTTTGGAATCAAAGGAAATAAAGTGTCTCACTGTTTCCATTGTTTCCCCATCTATTTGTCATGAAGTGATGGGACCAGATACCTTGCTCTTAGTGTGACATAGAGATATAAATATATATCTGAAATATGAAGTACTATTTTGCATGCTTAGTTTTTGTATATTGAGTTTTAAGCCAGTCCATTTAGTGATTCAAAAGGAAAGGGAATCAGCTTAGTCAAATTCTGCTGAGAAAGTTTGAGGCCTGATAATTGACCATTAGATTTATCAAGGCAGAAGTTGCTTCAGATCTTGACAAAAGTGATTTTAGAGGTTTAATGGAGACAAAAATCTAAATAAAGACATTGAAGACACTATTCAAGGGAGGAAGTAGAGATCTCAGTAGTTAACTTCGGATAAGTAACCAAAAGAGTTGAAAACGATCAAGGGAAATTTCATTTTAACAACAAAAGATGGAACAAGCCTATAACAGGAGAATAGGGGAAATTGATTATATAGGAAAGACATAGCATATGATTATATTTGAAGAACTTTTAATATTTCAAAACAGGGAAGATATGTGGATCATCATTAGTGGATCTGACCTTAGATAGTAATAGGGACAATTCGTCAATTCAAAACCAGAAGCCTGAATATGTAAGAACAGATGGAAGCAGCCTTGTGTTTTCTCAGTGCAGAGGCAGAGACAGAGGGTGATGTTGATAGTTTGAGAAAAGAGTACAGCATGTGAAGTTTTCCTTTCTGAAACTGAGAGAGCAAGTTCTTTAGGGAACAGTATAAGAACCTGGAGAATCACCAAGGACAGAGGGGCTGGGAGGGCTGCAGTCCATGGGGTTGCAAACAGTCCAACACTACAGAGCAACTAAGCATAGCATATACGTAAGAGCCTTAGGGGATTCTGAAGGCCCAGATGATATTTGGACTTATAAACATATATTAAGTCTATTTGAAATATTCACTTATTTCTATTAATCCATGAAGTTGAATGAGATGTTTATACTTTCAGATACCTGAGTTTGGCTTTGTTTAGAATTTAGATAGAATATTCATCATTTATTTCAAAATATGGTTTGACCTGGGGAGAACTATTTACCTTCTCCATGCCTTTTCTGCGTATTGAGGGTAAGCTTACCTGTGTTACATGGTAATTGTGGGAATTAAATGATACAAAACATTTAGCACAGGACCTGGCAATAGTAAGTATCTGTTCATTGTAAGTTATTGTTATTGTTTCTGTTATAAAAGCATCAGTAACCAGCTAAATTCTGTGGACTAGGTGCTTGAGATTCAATGAGGGAAGAGTTGTTAGGGCTGCAACCGGCCTTAAAAAACAGGAAACTTGTTTCTGCTGTTTCAGCAAGTTAAGGGTTTATTTTTCTAATCAACATGATGATGACAGTCAAGGGTTAGATCATCTGTTAAGGATGTAGTCCTTTCTACTGCCATCTTTGTGTGTGGCTGTTGTCCTTAGAGTTGCAGGATGGCTGCTGTCTATGCAGGATCTATCTCGAAGTTCCAAGTAAGTGGGTGAAGGGAACATAAATATGAATGGCCAGTGTGGTAGCAGTTGAGAGACTGGCATGTGTGTGTGTTAATTAGTTAAGGTAGTATCTTTCTTGAAAGAACCATGCTATTGACTTTCTCTTCCTTCTTAGTGACTTGGACTTTACAAGGCACAAGGTAGCCTACAGAGGTATTTTGTTGGAATAGATTGAATAAAATTGGAGTTCTCTTTTTTAAGGGTACACAGAATGCATATTTGTTAGGCAGTTTACCCTGGGATTTCTTTGGAAGGAAGGATGCTAAAGCTGAAACTCCAGTACTTTGGCCACCTCATGCGAAGCGTTGACTCATTGGAAAAGACTCTGATGCTGGGAGGGATTGGGGGCAGGAGGAGAAGGGGACGACAGAGGATGGGATGGCTGGATGGCATCACTGACTTGATGGACGTGAGTCTGAGTGAACTCTGGGAGTTGGTGATAGACAGGGAGGCCTGACGTGCTGCGATTCATGGGGTCACAAAGAGTCAGACATGACTGAGCGACTGAACTGAACTGAACTGAACTTACCACAGAGTATAAAGACAAATTATTTTCCCTGGTAGAGTTCATTGTTTAGTGAGGAGACAAACACATAGACATGTATTCACATATAGAAATGTGTATAGAGCCAGGCAGAAAATAAAAATGAATGCAGTGGATTGGATGGTAAAGCATAGAGCACATGTTCCAAACAAAGATGTCAAGAATTACCTGGCTCTAGTAGATTAACATTGTAAGATCTGTGGATTTAGTGTACTGAGCTCTTTCAATAGCAACCTGAATCTTGATTTTATGCTAATTCTCCATTTAAAAAAGGTTATGGGAGGGGGGGGTTCATGTTTGGGAACGCATGTAAGAATTAAAGATTTTAAAATTAAAAAAAAAATTAAAAAAAAGGGAAAAAAAGGTTATAAACTAGATAATTATTTTCTTAATATGTGACTAAGTAAAAAATGTGGCCTTAATTCAATGTAATTCACATCTGACTTGTACATTTTGCTATCTTAAATTATGATAAAGACTTCAACAGTGGTACCCATGAAGTGCAATAGGAATCTCAAAGTGAAGGACTTTTTGCTTTCCTTTAACATTGCAAGAAATGCAGCTTACGTAGCATTATAAATCTTTACAATGGAAGGGACATAAGTAATTACCTAATTGAACCTCTTTATTTTTTACAGGAAGAAATTGAGACCCAGAATAATAAAGTTACTTTCAAGGCAATGGAACGAAGCTCTAGAATCCAGGTCTCCTGTTTCTTATACTGGGGCTCTTCTGCCTCAGCATGCATCTTCATACAAGTCAGACAGAGGACGGAGTTGAAACCTTGTCAGTGATTGACCCAGTTCACCAGGCTTGTGATACAGAAATAATAGATAACGTTTTAAACACTCTTGTCAATTCACTATGGTGATAATGCCAAGGAAGAAGACAAGTTGCTCAAGGTTGTGAAAATAACTCATTTGAAGGCTATTTCACAGCCTTTGAGTCAATAATTAATTCTGTCAACAGGTAGTTGTCTTATCCTTCTCTGAAGGTCAAGCAATTGTTCATCTTTTATTAAGATTTTATAACAAAGAAACAAATGAGCCCAAGAAGCCCACAGCAAGGACTTTTAAAATATAGTTGAGCATTTACATTGGGTTATTTACAAATGATCCCATATCTAAGTGAATCTGTATCTGAACCTCTGGAAAAATATTAGCGGTCTTTAAATCATTCAAAATTTTCAATAAATCTAAATCTTCTCAGGATCTCCTATTAGCCTAGGATAAATTAACCTTATCAAGTTTGCTCAATCAGGGAAGGCTGCAATAGGTTTTAGAATACTTTCATCACAATGTCTTACATTTAGAAAATAATTGATTAACTGCTTTCAGGAGTTCATGGTTTTAAAAAGGGTCAGTTCAGAATACCTCATTCTAATTTTCTAAATATTCCTATTATTCATAGCTTTCTCTGATTAAAAAACCCATTAAGCCTCAAAGATTCTCAATGTAGTTCTGTGCCTTTCTTTTTAACTCACATGTTTTGCCCTTAAATATGTTCAAGATGTTTCAAAAACAAAACAGATGGAGGATACCTGCTAATTAATTTAATAGATTTTCACCTGTTAAAGCTGAATAGTTCTTCATCTCCTAATGCCTAACTCAGTTGGAGCCTATATTTGGTTTTCAGTTTGTTTATTTAGTTCATTTCTCTTCAGCCTTGTTCTTTACATGATGTTAGTGCGGCTATAATTTGAGAGTTCATTTAATTTTTCCCTCTATAACTCTCCCAATTTGTGCTAGGCTCAACACCACCTAACCAGACCTGCTGTTGCTGCAAAGTCACTTTAGTCATGTCCGACTCTGTGCGACCCCATAGACATCAGTCCACCAGACTCCCCCATCCCTGGGATTCTCCAGGCAAGAACACTGAAGTGGGGTGCCATCTCCTTCTCCAATGCATGAAAGTGAAAGTGAAGTCGCTCAGTCGTGTCTGACTCTTAGCGACCCCATGGACCACAGCCTCCCAGTCTCCTCCATCCATGGGATTTTCCAGTCAAGAGTACTGGAGTGGGGTGCCATTGCCATCTCCAAAACAGACCTAGCCAAATGTATATGCATTTGCTGTGTGTGTGTGTGTGTGTGTGTGTGTGTGTGTGTGTGTGTGTGTGTGTGTTTAGCTCTTCAAGGAAGAAGACTGCATACACTCCCTTAGTAACCAATTGCAGTGTTTAATGGAACATGTCCATTCATCTATAATAATATTTATAATTACACAGCACATTTCTTCTGAGTAGCTCTTGGCACTTTAAAATAGTATTTCAATCCCCAAGACATTCCTGGAAGTTGGTGGTAAGCTTCATTATGCTCCTAGAGGGCACAAACAATGCCTTTATACATGTCATATTCAGTGCTCAGGACATTGAGAAGACTTTAAAAATGTTTAATAATCAGAATAACAATTTTATAGATGGATGAATTGAGAGAAAGTGAATATAGTTCCTCTTCCAGTACCCACAATGGATGAAAAGTGAAAAGTTTCTGACTTACACACACTAGGGGCTGCAATATTCTCCTACAAGCTTCTGCTGTTTTTTTGATGTTTTGATTAAATATTAGATATTTTTATGGGTTTTAAAAAAGCAAATACTCCTGTCCAGGCAACTTCTACAAAAGTCTAATATCATTCAGTGAGAGTAATTATGAGTTTAAACATGCTGGGGACTGATAAACTGTGAATGAGATACATTGCATCATTTTGGTGTCCCTTTTCTCAAGGAAATTACAGACTACATCTGGTCCCTCATTCCATATTCCATGTTTCATATTGGGAAAGCTCTCTTTAAATAGAGTGCTGAAACTTTCAAACTTTTGCCAATTAAAATATTCCTCATTTGTGTCTCATGTCATTTGGTCCTGGTGAGTCTCTATAATGCTGTCAAATAAATGCATTAGAAATTCCCAGTATGTCTTGAATCATGAAATTCATTTGCATTTTAATAGGGACCTTTTAAGAGCATAGTGGTTTAGCCCAAAGAGTAAAAGAAGAAATTTTGGGAAAACTGTCATAGGTTGGTGGGAAGAAATATTTAGGGGCACAAAATTTCCTTAGGGCCACATGAATTATATTGTGTAGATGGCTATCTATTTAATCTTTGAATAGACCCAGTCATGGGCAGGTATATTCATTTATTTGGGAGACTTTAAGTTTTAATTAGAGATGAGATTTTATTGCATTACCAAGATCAATAAAATGAAAGCCTTGTACTTTAAGGAATTAGTGGGTCTAAATAAGATATTCAGTGGGACTTGGATGACTCAAATGTGTGACTGCTTAATGAGCTTACTGGCTAATTTTTTTACACTTGGATATTGTATTTTCAAAAACAAATGTTCTCCTGTATCCTGCATCGAACCTGGACTGGCGACTCATTTCTTATATGATATTATACATGTTTCAATGCCATTCTCCCAAATCATCCCACCCTCTCCCTCTCCCACAGAGTCCAAAAGACTCTTCTATACATCTGTGTCTCTTTTGCTGTCTCACATACAGGATGACCCAGAGGGATGGTATGGGGAGGGAGGTGGGAGGGGGGTTCAGGATTGGGAACACATGTACACTCGTGGTGGATTCATGTTGATGTATGCCAAAACCAATACAATATTGTAAAGTAATTAGCCTCCAATTAAAATAAATATATTTAAATTAAATTTTAAGAAAAGCAAATGTTCTAAGCAGATTCTGAAAACGTCTGAATTTGGGATATTCATAGTTAACCTGATTTTCTCAGCTCTTTGAAAATTTAAGATTAAATCTAACTGGCTTAGATGAGTGGATTTATTTAAATGAAATAAAAGCAGAAGGGGCAGAGATGGAGAATGTTTGTGTGTCCCTGTGTATGGATAATGGAGAAAGAAAGAGACAGTGAGAACAGAGGTATAGGGCAACAGAGAAAGAGAACACTTGTGAGTGCTCAGTCTAAATTGTTAAACAGGACTGGGATGTAAGTGGAACTACTTTTCCCATCTCTCTGGGGAGCATGTGTTATAATGTAAAGCACTAAAGTATCCTTTCGAAGGTGAGTCTGCTGCTGAACAGAAAATGCTATTTCACTCAGACCTGTAGCCCCATACATACGATGAAGTATCGGAGATTCTTATAAAGAAACAGAGGAGGGTAAAGTTTCATAGAGATACTGTTGAAAGAAAACATTTGTGATCTTCATCCAACTGGCAGCTGCATGAAGTAGCTGTCATCCTTGGGAGAGTTTGCTTTAGTGCCTGATGCATCGGGAATCTACTGGTGGTAAAAACACTGGAAACTGTCAGGAATCATGCTGAAGCAAGAATGGAGAATATAACAATTCAATGAATTATTTTTCAAAAAATTATATTTTAATTATTTTAAAATATCAAATTGTGATGTGGGCATGCCCTGCATTTAGGGTCAGTACTAGCATGATTCTTATCAGTGAACTTGTAAGTGAAACTTTAAAGAGGCTTTATTGTCCTATCACTGAGCAATAGGAGTAAGCCTGACATAAAAACAAAGGTTGCCATTCAGACTGCTCATATGTAATCAGTAGGTTTTGGGGCACAAAAACATATTGTGTGGAGTGTCAAACTTCACTCTGTAACAAATTGTTCATTTTTTTAAACCTACTTTTAAGTTGGCCACTAAATATTTATTACACGAAAGATATTCTATATATTAGCAAAGCATAATTTAAAACATAATGTAGAGATCCTATAGGTTTCAGAAATAAACTATTCTATTTTCCCAGTTATATTTCCCCCTTGAAATACCTGAACCACCTACACATGTCAGTGACATGGTATTAGCTTCTATAAATTGAAATGCTAGGAGTTGAACTTGCATGGATATTATTCAAATAATGGGATGCGGGTGTGAATGGAAGCATGCCATCTGATTGACAGTCTTGGTGCTGTGAGGAGAAAGGTGAGCTGTCAGCTATGACACTAATGAACTATTTGGCTGAGTAAATAGATTTTCTTTGTGCACTGTAAAGCATGTTTTTAAGATTATACTCATAATTAGATGCTGCTAATAATACAGGGCAATTTTATATAGGTTGCCCAAGGCACATCAGGAGAAGGAAATGGCAACCCACTCCAGTGTTCTTGCCTGGAAAATTCCATGGTCAGAAGAACCTGGTAGGCCACAAAGAGGCGGCCACGACTGAGCACATCAGCTGCTGCTGCTGCTGCTAAGTCGCTTCAGTTGTGTCCGACTCTGTGCGACCCCATAGACGGCAGTCTACCAGGCTCCTCTACCATGGGATTCTCTAGGCAAGAATAGCAGAGTGAGTTGCCATTTCCTTTTTCCTGAGCACATCAGCAGCAAGGCACATTAAATTAAAAAAAAAAAAAATGAGTTCAGAGAGGTAAGTTTCAAGTATCAGACTTTGACTTTCATCACAAATATTGGTCTGTTGCTTTCAATAAAATGACCTTGGGTAGATAATTTAATCCGTAACCTTCAATTTGTTATCTGAAAAATTGGCATAAAACTTTTCTCCTTATAGGGTTGCTGTCAGATGATTCAGATAGTGTTAAAACTATATACAGCTTGTGTCTTTAGTGTGGTAAGGGTTCTGTAAATGGTAATTACTTATTAATAAAACTCAGAAAAAATATCTAAAATACAGCCCTGCAAAAATTCCCCTAAACTATAACCACTGTGTAGTAATGGTAAGTTTTATAAAATAAGACTTCTTCCACTGAAGAAATAATGACTTAGAATTCATTTATTTGTTATTGTTTTATGTAATGCCTTAGTATAATAATAGTAGGCATTGCAGATTAAAGTCCAGTGGCTCCAAATTCTCATTAAAAATCCTACAAAAAAACTGAAATCTTGAAAATTTGGGACAGGTCTAAAGAATTCCTGTTAAACACAGTGATAATGATGATAAAATGACTTATAAAGCCTTTCATAAGAATATTTTTTTGAAGGCCTGTTAAGTACCCTAAATGTATCTTTCTTCATGTGTTTGGGTTAGAATACTCTCAAGGAAAGATTTTTAAAAAGGGGATTAATACAACAAAACAGTCAATATAATAGCAATGACCAGAGGTCTTGATAGAACTTAGTGAAATTAATAAATTTACTAATATACTGACTTTTTAAACTTTAGTTGATTTACTAGCTAATTCAATAATTCCACAAACATAAGCTGGAGGGATTTCCCTGGTGGTCCAGTGGCTAAGACTTCTAGCTCCCAGTGAAGGGGGCCCAGGTTTGATCCTTGGTTAGGAAACTAGATCCCACATGTCTGCTACTAAGACATCTCACATACCACAGTGAAGGCCTGGTGCAGTCAAATAAGTAAATAAATAAATATATTTAAAAGAAATGTGTATTGAATGACTTATTTGTTCAAGGTATTATGATATGGGTAAATGAGGAAGGTGATGGGTGAAAGCGAAATGGTAAAGTGAAGAACAATGTCACTGTAGGAGCACACACTGAAGCATATGGAGAAGGGACACTCTTTTCTTTTGTTGACAGCAGGCTTCAGATGCAATGTGAATATTGAAAATCGGAGCCACTATCTCATAAGTTCTCATTCTGCCTCAACGGGCTGAGTGTTTTCCTGAGGTTTATGTTTTTTTTTTTCTTTTTAATAAATTTCAGTTTATCCTAGTCACTCCATGCAGGACCCCAGAATGATTGGATTCCCAATCATCCTGTTCCCTGGACCATTTGAGGTTCAGGCCTTCTCCTCTGCATTTTTACTCCTCTGCAAGGAGTCCCCTTGCTGCAGCACTGTGAGATCTGGTCCATCACCTAGAAAGTAAACTTTTTCAAGTCAAGGACATGTCTCATTCATTGCTGCATTCACAGGGTCTGTCACACTGGGAATTAACTCCCATTCAGCAGGAATAGGAAACAGCAAAGCCATTAATTAGCAAACACATTTCTTTATATTTATAAACCTATTTCTAATCTTTGTTTCCTTGGATAAATTAAACTATTTTCAGAAAACCTGCCTTTTACATTCATTTTCGCATGCTTTCCTAATATTTTACTGTTTGTTGGATGGATAAATGGTTGGCTGAAACCAGTGACTACATTTTGTACCTCCATATGTAAAATGGAGAGGCCATTGCAAAAATCAAAACCAAAGCCAAACAACAAACAGCCAAACAAACAAAAAAGCCTAAATTTGCAAAAACTTTCTATGTATGTAAGTAGAAGGAGTTGTTAGCTGCCTTTTAAAATAGTTGGGAGCTGGTCAGCACCCACTGACTTTCCCGGTGCCATTCTCTGTCATTTCTTTGCCCAACTGTTTCTCTTCTGGTAATCTTTGGTGTGTGTGTGTTCCCTAGGTGCCTGGGTCTTGGGTTTTTTTAGCATATGAAGACTGGGTTGGGGAAGTCATACTTGTATTTCTTGTCTTCAATTGATTTCACTGTTTCAGGACCCACATCTTACTATCGGTTAGCAAGGTACATGTTGTTTCATATCAAATCTCTCCAAGGCCCCACCAAGCTCATAAGCTTTCTTTGTAATAGAGTCCTCTGATCTTTAACTTTTGTTAATTGGCTGCATTTGTCATCAGTATTCTACCCTCTCTGTCCTCAATAAACTTCAGTTTCTTAAAAGCTCTTGGACATGGATCCCCCTACACTTTTAGTTCCCTCTTCTCTAATAGTTTTACACTTTTTAGTGGCATTAGTTTATTATCATTTTAATGGGTCTTGGGAGTGAGACAAGCCAGACATCTATTTTGCTCAATCTTACATAATTTTATATAAAATCCCCACCCCTTCTCTATATTGTTTAAGTATTTGTTCAACATTTGGAACAGGTTGGGGTATTATAGTAAAAATCACAAATAGGAGATTGAATATAAAACAAGGGATTTATCAGTACTCTGATCATAATGGAGAATCTTATTTTATTTACAATTTTCTCTTTTTTTTTTTTTTCTGCTGCTAAAACCTAGATATCGATAGTCATTATTCACAGTGGAGATGAAGGTAATTTTCATGGATAGAGTACAAGTGAAATTATTTTCAAGTCACTTTTTCCATCTTTCAAATTGACTAAATTGGTCCCATATCTCTATGGTCTTTCTTCAGTTTTTTAGAAAACAATTTTCCTAACCACACAATTCTTGGAAGGTATATTGAAAGGCATGAAATGTAAATAATGAAATATATGCTGTGATGATACTGTACATTATCTGTTTTCAGAACTTCAACTGATTTGCCTTACTTTCAAGCGACCCAAATTGCTGATCTCAAAATTAATGATCAACCTGTCGACTAGAGACTAAAATGTATCCTTCTACCCCACAGAGTGTGGCTATACTTAAGAAAATGTTTGTGTGTTTGTTTGTTTTTAATTGACCACCAAAGGCATAGTCTACTTCATTGGGAAGGAGGCCAGTTTACATTTCATGTAACTGTAAAGGCTTCCGAGGTGGCGCTTGTGGTAAAGAATCCACTTACCAATGCAGGTAAACATGACACTCAGATTTGACCCCGGGGTTGGGAAGATCCCCTGGAGGAGGGCATGCAACCCATTCCAGTATTCTTGCCTAGAGAATCCCACGGACAGAAGAGCCTGGCAGGCTGCGGCAGTCCGTATGGTCACACAGAGTTGGACATGACTATAAATTACATTCTGTGTGATTCAGATGTAAAAAGTTAAGCTACTTATACTTTAGTTCAGATTTATTCCAGTGATCTTTTTCTGCTACTTTTCATATTGTGTCCCATGTCACGATGCCTGGTTTTCTTTTTAACATTCCAGCACAAGGAAAGGATATTTAGTGCTGGCCTTGTTGTATATTTCTGATGCTTCAGTTCTAATGGAAGTGAAAAAATACATATTTGTACTGTTTGTCAGTGTATTTTACATCCTTTGTGAGTTTCCTTTTCTTTTGAAACTATGGCTTTCAAAATAGTTTTCATGTTTCTTTGCAATTGCAAGACAAGTACAATTTCAAGGCCATTGTGCATTGACTCTCTGGTCCTATACAACTGGCCACCTTTTCATCCTGGCTCTTATTTGTACCTATGAAGAACATTCTCATCATTCAATAACCAGTTAAAAAGTTATCCCTACATATAGCAGTTTCTAGTATTCAGTTCAGTTCAGTTCAGTTCAGTCTCTCAGTCGGGTTTGACTCTTTGAGACCCTATGAATTATAGCATGCAAGGCCTCCCTGTCCATCACCAACTCCCGGAGTTCACTCAAACTCATGTCCATCAAGTCGGTGATGCCATACAGCCATCTCATCCTCTGACATCCTCTTCCATTCCTGCCCCCAATCCCTTCCAGCATCAGAGTCTTTTCCAGTGAGTCAACTCTTCGCATGAGGTGGCCAAAGTTTTGGAGTTTCAGCTGTAGCATCATTCCTTCCAAAGAACACCCAGGACTGATCTTTAGAATGAACTGGTTGGATCTCCTTGCAGTCCAAGGGACTCTCAAGAGTCCTCTCCAACACCACAGTTCAAAAGCATCAATTCTTCGGTGCTCAGCTGTCTTTACAGTCCAACTCTCACATCCATACATGACCACTGGAAAAACCATAGCCTTCACTAGGCAGACCTTTGTTGGCAAAGTAATGTCTCTGCTTTTCAATACTCTGTCTAGGTTGGTCATAACTTTCCTTCCAAGGAGTAAGCATCTTTTAATTTCATGGCTGTAGTCACTATCTGCAGTGATTTTGGAGCCCCCCAAAATAAAGTGTGACACTGTTTCCACTGTTTCCCCATCTATTTCCCATGAAGTGATGGGACCAGATGCCATGATCTTCATTTTCTGAATGTTGAGCTTTAAGCCAACTTTTTCACTCTCCTCTTTCACTTTCATCAAGAGACTCTTTAGTTCTTCTTCACTTTCTGCCATAAGGGTGGTGTCATCTGCATATCTGAGATTATTGATATTTCTTCCGGCAATCTTGATTCCAGCTTGTGCTTCTTCCAGCCTAGCGTTTCTCATGATGTACCCTGCATAGAAGTTAAATAAGCAGGGTGACAATATACAGACTCAACATACTCCTTTTCCTATTTGGAACCAGTCTGTTCCATGTCCAACTCTAACTGTTACTTCCTGATCTGTATATGGGTTTCTCAAGAGGCAGCTCAGGTGGTCTGGTATGCCCATCTCTTTCAGAATTTTCCACAGTTTATCATGATCCACACAGTCAAAGGCTTTGGTATAGTCAATAAAGCAGAAATAGATGTTTTTCTGGAACTGTCTTGCTTTTTCGATGGTCCAGTTGATGTTGGCAATTTGATCTCTGGTTCCTCTGCCTTTTCTAAAACTAGCTTGAACATCTGGAAGTTCATGGTTCACGTATTGCTGAAGCCTGGATTGGAGAATTTTGGGCATTACTTTACTAGCGTGTGAGATGCATGCAACTGTGTGGTAGTTTGAGCATTCTTTGGCATTGCCTTTCTTTGTGCTTGGAATGAAAACTGACCTTTTCCAGTCCTGTGGCCACTGCTGAGTTTTACAAATTTGCTGGCATATTGAGAGCAGCACTTTCACAGCATCATCTTTCAGGATTTGAAATAGCTCAACTGGAATGCCATAATCTCCACTAGCTTTGTTCATAGTGATGTTTTCTAAGGCCCACTTTACTTCACATTCCAGGTTGTCTGGCTCTAGGTGAGTGATCACACCTAGCCAGAAATAGCTACTTGCTTACAAGGATCATGGAAAGTTTTGGTATTTTCCCAATGGAAAGATATCTAATCCCCACTCCCAGATGACAAGTCCCTCAAATTTCAAGACATACTGTCTCATTATTTTTATACTGTGCATGTATTAGTCACTCAGTTGTGTCTGACTCTTTGCAGCCCCATGGACTTTAGCCCACCAGGCTCCTCTGTCCATGGGATTTTCCACATAAGAATACTGGAGTTGGTAGCCATTACCTTCTTCAGGGGATCTTCCTGAAACAGGGATTGTACCTGTGTCTCCTACACTGCAAGCAGACTCTTTACCATCTGAGCCACTAGGGATAAGATGATTGCAACAATTGTACCAACAATATTACCAACAATAATGCCAACAATTTTCCTTGGAAGAAAAGCTGTGACCAATATAGACAGCATATTCAAACGCAGAGACATTACTTTGCCAACAAAGTTCCGTCTAGTCAGAGCTATGGTTTTTCCAGTAGTCATGTATGGATGTGAGTTGGACTATAAAGAAAGCTGGGTGCCGAAGAATTGATGCTTTTGAACTGTGGTGTCAGAGAAGACTCTTGTGAGTCCCTTGGACTGCAAGGAGATCCAATCAGTCCATCCTAAAGGAAATCTGTCCTGAAAATTCACTGGAAGGACTGATGCTGAAGCAGAAACTCCAATATTTTGGTCATCTGATGTGAAGAACTGACTCATGTGTAAAGACCCTGATGCTGGGAAAGATTGCAGATGGGAGGAGAAGGGGACCACAGAGGAAGAGATGGTTGGATGGCATCACTGACGCAATGGACATGAGTTTGAGTAGGCTTCGGGAGTTGGTGATGGACAGGGAGGCCTGGTGTGCTGCAGTCCATTGGGTCACAGAGAGGGACACAACTGAGCAACTGAACTGCACTGATGAGTGAGTTAATGGCTCTTTAATGAGCAAATTATATCAATTTTTTTTCCAGAGAACTAAGCAAAATGGATTTCCCCTACTTTCTGTAATATTTCCTCTTTGCACTGAGTGGTTCATTGGTTCATTCTCATCACAAAAGTGTCCTTACTTACCATCCTAGAATAGCCTTCCTGTCTCTCCAGCATTTTTCAGGGTTATGGCTCACCTGTTACACTTTATAAAGTAAACCCCTTTTGGCAGCACACCTATAAACAAAATTGGGGCAGATATTTCTTTGCCTGCACAAGTAGACATTGTATTCTTAGAATATAGAATTGTCATCTGAAGCAGAGATCCACACACAAAAAATCGATAAACAAGGTGGAAGTTCATTTTGCACACACGTGAAAGTTGATTGGTGTAATGTTTTAGCATTATGGAATTATCAGGACCAGGGATCTTTCCATCTTCTTGCTCTGCTGCTCCTAAAGGGTTGCACTTAACTGCGTATTCCTCAAGATGATTCACCGTCATTTATTCATAGCTGCCAGTAATGGAACGGTCACCTGCCACTTCCCTGATACCCCATTGCCCAGAACTTGGTCATGTGGCTATACCTTGCTATCAGGGTTGTCAGGAAATGTAGTCTTAGTAATCTAAGTGACCATCTACTGATCCAGACTTTCTATTACAATGAAAAGAGAGGCAGGGGATGTTTATTAGAGGAAAAATGTCAGTATCCCCCGCAGATTTCATTATATTATGTTTGCTTTTATATACTGTAGAAACTTGCTGTAACCTCTACCATTTATTTTTCCTTTAACACATACAGTGGGGAACTTCAGATTTAGCATGGAACATAAAATCAATTAAGAATGTATATTATTCATTCCTAAGTGCATCTTAGGTATTTATAAGCTGGATTTGTAATTGGCGACTGATGTTGAACTGAAAAAAAGAAAAAAAAAAAACAAACAGGGATATGTTACCCAAGAAATGTTTCCATGCCAGTGAGTCCTGCTTCCAACTGCCCTTCTTTAAGGGGTCATTTCAGTTCAGTTCATTCTCATTTCAGTTCATACACATAAGCTTGAATTATATTCACAGAGATTAAAAATTCCAAAACTATTGAGAAAGGCATGCAGTGTTTTGGCATAGGATGAAATTTTGTCAGCACTGTAAAATGTGTTGTATGAATAAAATAACTTTGACATATAAAATAAAAGATTTTGTTAAAGCTATTAAACTCTCTTTTCTCTGTTTCAGTAAGAGGATCAAATGAGCAGCCTCCTTTTGTCTAGGAGAAAAGAAGAAAAAAAATGAAATTTGTGCTATGATCTGTGGAATCAAGGTTTGATGGACAGGTAAGGAGAGAGTTCAGAAACAAGAAGGAAAAGTGGATGTATTATCTAGGGATAGTAGAAAAGATTGTGAAGGGCAAAGTGAAATTTCTAGGTTTCTATGTGACTTTACCAAAAGTAAATGGATAATGTGAGGAAGTTAGAACTATCTACTCATAATGAATTTCTCATGCCTGTTTGTTGTGGCAGTTTATTTTTGTATGTGCCAACTTTCCTATTTCTAAATGATTTTATTCAGTCGGTGCACTTCGCAGTATCCCTTGTGATTCATTCCATCAATATATATTTGATAAATGAATTAATGACAGGTAATGATCAGGCTCTTTTGATACAGTACTGTGGAAATATTCAGTGAAAATGGATTACAGATGTGAGATGCTATCACTCATTCATTCCCATTGGTTTTTACTAAGTCTCAACACTTGATTTGAAAGTTCAAATATAAATGTATTTTGCTAGGGAGAATCAAACTTGAACACTTAAACCATATCCTTAATGGTAATTTTAAAGAATTTCTTTTGGCATTTTTATTTTCATTTCTGCTGCTGCCTAGCTCATTTCTTCCTATAAGTCTGGTTACTTGGCAACAACATTCTTTCTTCCTAAATCTTAGCAAAAACTTTTAAAGATAACATGGTTGTGAACACTGTAATCTGGAAAATAAATGGACTAAGTTTTAATAAGGTGGCCTAGTTACAAGGAAATACATGGTCTATTTTAGTTATGTACCATCACAGAATCTGAAGGTCGGAGCAGGGGGCCTTAGAGATTTGGGGTCAAGTTCCCTCATTGCACAGAGGAGAGAGTCAATAGTGTTATTTTTCATTTCAATTGTTCATATCAGAATCAGAGCATGCAGAGCATAGGAAGAATCCAGAGATAGCAGAGGGGTTTGTTTCTGACATCATTGCTTTCAGATGAATTCTAGCACGGGGGGAAGAGTTTACATAGATTCTCCGAACTTGCCACAAAAGAAACAGATGGTTTCACTGCTTTAATTTAGTGTTTTGTTTTAGACATAGCATATTTGTGTACAGCTCAAATCGTATAAAAGATAAAGGTAGAACAACTTAATTCATAATCCTACCTGAACTGCACATAGTAGGAAAGTATAATTTCCCAAAAGGAAATCAGAATGATGAACAGGCTCCTATTATCTGTCAGCTCTATATCAGTGTCAAGTAGGGATCTTTTAAAATGTCTAAATCATAATCCCTTGTTTCTTCTTTAAATCGATTGTTCAAGACAAAAATCAAGATGTTGCCTTTGAGTCTTTCCTTTCTCCCTAAGTCAAATCCAATTTATCAGCAATGTTTATTACTCCTGCCTTCAAAATATATCCCAGATCCTGCCACTTCTCACTACCTCTGTCACCATTACACTAGCTGAACTCACAGTTAACACTCACTCAAATCCCACACCAGCCTCCTAAGTTCCCTCCCTCCTTACATACTTCCCCTATGCTCTTTTCTCTACTGAGAGGCCAAAGTGACCTCTTTTAAAATATATATCTGTTCCTAGGATTATCTTGCTCAAAGGGGAGAAATTCAGACAGAGTTAATGATAGATGTTGGGGGCGGTGAGGAGGAAGTGGGAGAACAAACAGCAAATGCTCACTACAAGGTAGAGGTAATAAAGCTAATATCACTTTTAACTTTAATGATGTCTCACTATGGAGTCCGTTGTTGTCATTTAGTTGCTGAGTTGTGTCCGACTGTTTTGCAACCGCATGGACCGTAGCCTGCCAGGCTCCTTCTGTCCGTGGGATTTCCCAGGCAAGAATACTGAAGTGGGTTGCCATTTTCTTCCCCAGGGGATCTTTCTGACCCAAGGATTGAACCCACTACTCCTGCACTGGTAGGTGGATTCTTTACCACTGAGCCGCCAGGGAGGCCCCAGTATGTGGAGTCTAGAAATGCTAAGTTTATTTGTGATGAAAATTTTGAAAGCCTCAGAACGTCCGATAAGCTGGTGGACTTCCATGAAGAAAGTTATATGTAAAGACATCAAAAGAGAAATAAACATTGTTTTTTTTTTTTTTTTTTTTAAGCAAAGAACTTCTCTAAGTTCAAGATGGAATTATTCCCGTTGTTTAGATTCTGTGGTATGATAAAACAAGCTGTCAACTATTTTGGCCCCAGAGTAGTCCCAAGTTATTTGTAACAAAAGCAACTGAAAGAAAGATAAGTGCTCAGCTTTGGAAAGCTAAAAACTTTTAAAGCAATTACCTGTTTGGCTCTAAGAAAGAGCAGACACGAGTTCGGATACGTTTTAAGGGAGGCTGCCATTCTGCCCGGTGACAGTAGATGGCGGTGGTGTGTCAGGAGAGAGCCTGGCGGGCTGTGACTAAGCTTGCAGGAGGTAGTTTGTGCAGGTGCAGGCTAAAAAAGACTCTATTTTGTCTGAGGAACTGTAAATTGTATTCATGATTCACATATCATTATTAATTCATTTTGTATTCATTATCATACGGCAGCTTCATTTGGCATTTAGGCAGATGTCAAAGTGTAGGCACTTCCGGGAGCTATCTGTGCAGGTTCAGACCGGGCTGGCTGTGCACAGGTTTTCATGGATGCATAAATGGAAGGAAGAAATGCTTACAAAAAATTAAAAAAAAAAAAAAAGAAACCACACAATTTGGCTGTAGACTGGACCATGGATTTCCCAGCTAATGACTTTGAGTATCTAATTCTGTGACTACTGTGTGTCATTGCTTCCCTCTGCATATTTTTGGCAGATTAAGTCTGGCAGATGAGAATCTCCCAGGTTGGATAGCTCTGAATGAGATAAAAATTTAATAATCTTATTGCTGACCCAGCCACCAAGGGCAGAACAGATAATCCTTTAATAATGCACTTCAGAAGCCTGGTTTGCGTAGCCAGAGACTAGAGACAGCCTGGCAGAGTGGAAAGAGAGCCTTTGAGACAAAAATAAAAGATGGGCTCGGGTGTTGACTTGCCACTAACTAGCTCTGGGACTTTGGGAAAATCAATTAACCTTCCCAGGTCTCAGGCTCATAATCTATAAAATTAAGGGATTGCATGAGATCATCCCAAAAGTCCCCTCACATTGCTAAAAATAGTAAAATTTTCTGATAAAAGCACATACTAGATGGAGTTTTGAAACTCTTAACATTTCTTTGTGACCTACTTCAAATCCGATGAGTTGTAAAACTCACCATGAATTGTAAAATGTATATCATCTGTGAGTAAATGCACTTCAAGCTGTTACAAGTGTGATTTATTGCCAGGGGCCAGTGCAGTATTGCATAGAAGTGACAGTACTTGGTCTTGAAACCTTTCTTAAATCTCAGAAATGACTGAAGAAAAACTTCAGAGAAGAGGGTCTAACTTCAGGACTGCTTTCGTACAGATGAACACAATTTGACAAATCGTACAATATGTCATGGCATATACTTCCCAGATGTGCAAAGAGATGATCTACCTTGAAACACCTCCAAACTTGAAGCCAAGTTTTTCTCAGTGCTTAAGACACTGTAAAAGTGAAACTGATGCTCAGAGTAGTAGCTTATTAACTCTTTGAGGACAGGCACTTCTCTCCACTGAGTGCAGAAACTGAGCTTTCTGATAGAGTGTGTATATTCTAATATGCTCTCTGACTAACACAGGAAGTAATAGGCCATCAGTGAATTCTCAAAGAGCATTGATAATGAGCATTAAACAGATTTACTGGGGAAAGATAAGCAAGTCCATTAGAGGAAAACCATGTTTGACTTTTTTTTTTTTTTAAGAGATGGCTGATAAACATGATAACTACACACATTTATAATTTTAAAACCTTGAATGGGGCTTCAACAAGGAGTATGTCCTTTCAGAACAACTGTCAGGAAAAGATGTTTTTGTCTCAGATCTCATACTTCCATCTCTTTGGTAATGAAGGGATGAGGGAAGCATGAAAAGAGCAGTCCCTCAGGCATCAAAGTTGAGATTCATTGTTCAGTCTGATTATCCAAGATCAGGCAGAGGGAGTCCCAGGTTCTCTCATGGCTGCAGATGATTCTAAGCTCTTCAGGGGTATTAAATGCTGGGTCAATTGTAATAAGTTGCATGAGTATTTCATTAGATTAAAAGGGCTGAAAAATAAGATGGAACTTAATTCTACAAACACTAAGCAATTGCTCCATGCCCAAAACTCTGTTAGTGTAGGAAATAACAGTGATGTTTAGATACAGTTAAGGGAGCAGGTAAACATTTAATCAGAAATGTACCATGTGCCATTACAATAAATTATATCATAAGAGATCTTGGGAGTAAAGGAAGGGAGGTTCTCTGGAGGTGCTGCAGAGGATATCTTAAAAAAAAATGGAGACCTAAGCTGTTGACTAGCTGAAGGATGGGTAGGAGTAATATAAGCTAAAAGGTAACAAACTGTGTAGGAAGGCACAGGGAACTAAGAGAACATATATGGTATTTGTTGAATGTTAATTAGCCTGCTATAACAGAGAGAAAAAAAGATTCCTGAGGTTAAGTTGTGGGTGATGGGGTTAAGGAGGGAGACAAGGGCCAGTTTTTGAGGAATGATACACATGGGAGCTCAGATGCTTTTAAGTGAGGTAGAACCAGTTTTGATTCTTTTTGTCATTTACTGTGTGTCTCTGCAAAGGTTGCTTAATTCTGAGAAACAGTTTCCTATTCTTAAGTGTGAGGGTAGTGATGTCCACCTCAGAGGCTCACCGTGCATCTACGAGCTGGGTCATTGCAGGTGGCCTGTCAAATGGAGATCTCAGCTTTTAGGCAGGAGCGGGAGGTTGAGGAAACAATATTGGATGAGTATTAGCAAGCCTCAGAAGACCTCTGTCCTCAGCTGCTGCTCAGACCTCAGGTGTTATGCCAGGAGACCCTGTGAATACTAAGACCTTGTTACTTGTGCTCACCCTAGAAGTTGATTTCCTCTGCTTTGCTTTTGGATTTTTCGAAATTGAAATAACTTGCTGTATTTTACTGTTAAAACACATCTTTTGTAGTGTTTCATCTTTTTCTGCTGTAGTGGGCTACTCAGATAACTGATCCTTCCTTATTTCTCCTTCTCAGATAATTTGATCCTTTCCTATTTCTCCTTTACAGAAGGCCCTCCTGAATTTATTATTATTATTATTGATTTTTTCCTTAATAATACACCCAAGATTGTGACAAATTTTTGATTGCCTGTTTTTCTTTAGATTCTTATTAACACTATTTTTTTTTTAAAAAAACAGTTGTATGATCCGAGCAAAATTAGGGTCAATGTACAGAGATTTCCCATGTATACCTCATCACCACACATGTATAGCTTCTCCCTCTATTGACATCCCTCACCAGAATGGTAGATTTGTTATAACTGATAAACCTACTTTGACACATCCTAATCACCCATGGTCTGTAGTTTACATTAGGGCTCACTTGTTATTGTACAGTCCATGAATTTGTACAAATCTATAATGATGTGTATCCATCATTATGGTGTCACAGAGAATAGTTTCATTACTCTAAATTTTTTTGTGCTCCAGCTATTCATTCTCTGCCCCAACCCTTGGCAACCACTGATTTTTCCTTTTTTCTTTTTTTACTGTCTCCATAGTTTTAACTTTTCCAGAACGCCATATGTTTGGAATCATATAGTATGTAGTCTTTTTAGACTGGCTTCTTTCACGTAGTAACATGCACTTAAGTTCCTTCATGTCTTTTCATGACTTGATAGTTCATTCTTTGTCAGACAAAGAAATAACATTTCATTATAGGCATGTACCACACTTCATCCATTCATGTCCTGAAGGACATCTTGACCATTTCCAAGTTTCATCAATCATGAATAAAGCTGCTATCTAAATATGTTTTTCCATGTGTGTATATGTGTGCATGCGTGTACACAGGTTTTTGTGTCTAACATTTTCAGCTCCTCTAGATAAATGCCAAGGAGCATGGTTTCTGGATCATATGGTAAGACTATGTTTAGTTTTGAATGAAATCAACAGACTTTCTTCCAAAGTGGCTGTATCATTTTGCCTTTTCACCAGCAACAAATGAAAGTTTTTGTTCCACATCTTGCCACCATTTGTTGTTATGAGTATTCTGGGTTTTGACCATTTCAATAAGTATGTGGTGATATCAGTAATATCTTATTGGTTTTTAATTTGTATTTCCCTGAAGACATATAATATGGTTCATTTTTTAATCTGCATATGTTTTGTGTATATATGTTTGCTAGTAAGGTTCATGTTAAGGTTTTTAACCCATTTTTTAATCCAGTTCTTTTTTTCTTCTGTTAAGTTTCAAGATATTTTGCTATATTTTGAATAAGAACACTTTATCGGATGTATCTTTTACAAATGTTTTCTCTGTTTTCTATGACTTGTCTGTTCATTCTCTTGACATTGCCTTTCACAGAGCAGACAATTTTAATGAAGTCCAGCCTATCATTCATGAATTGTGTCTTTGCTGTTGTGTCCAGTTGAGTTTTGAGAGTTCATGTCTGATCACTAAACTGATCTCTTTCCTTTTACATCATATGTAGGGTGAATGCTGCTTATAGTGTTTCATTCATTCTCTCCTTAACTTTGTCTCCTCTCTGAGGTCTAGACTTTTCCTTTTGTTATTCCTCTGTAGTTTATGTGGTCTGGCCCCCTAGTTAGAGAAACGATACCAGACCTTGGCTCTAATCTGTTATTTTGCTCTCTTATTTTTTCCTACTGCCCCCCTTTGTTTGTATACTGTTTGCTTCTCTTTGGATCTTATTCCTGTTAGTAAGACCTTCCTTGATCACCAGTTTTTCTCTCAGTGGACACTTCTTGTTTCTTCCTCGCTTTTTATTTTCCTCATCACATGCCACTCTCTCTCATGTAACATGCTCACTGCTTATCTTGTTTATTTTCCAGCTCTCCCTGCAAGATCTGTGCTACATGGGTATAGCAATCAGTGGTCTCCGTTCCATTAATATCCCCAGAGGGAAAAGCATTGTCTAGCAAATAGTAAAGCTCAAAAATTGTACTGAATCAGCATTGTTTTAGTGGGGGGCAACTTGTATATTTTAAATTACAACAGTGATCTTGAAACAAACCTGAAAGGGCTTAATACATTTTATGATCTATAAAGTTCCTCTCTTAAATGTTCAAATAGTCTGTGACTGCTTTGAATGGCTGTCCTAGTCTTTGTAAAATGGTTTCCTGACTGCTGCTACTACAGACTTCCCATCTGCTCCTGTAAGATGATGCTTCTCAATGTTGTCTTGGATGTGAGCCCCTTCCAGGGAAATCACTCAAACTCACTGCTGAGAAATTTTGCCATTTTCAGAGGAAGAGCGACTGGTGTAAAGGTAGCTCATTTTCCTTTTCATTCAGTTCTAATTTGATGATAAAGACTTCAAGGTGACTCTTAAGTAGGTCCCTTTCTTTCTTCATCCCTTGAAAATCTGCTTTCTGCTCTTTCCAAAGGTAAAATTCTAGCCTGGGCTATAATCATTTAAAATATATAACCCTCTCTATATTTTATGCAAATTATCTATAAACCTTATTTCTAACATAAATGGAGGTACAACATTTCCTTGCTAAATTTTGAGTTAAAACTTTCTGATGATCTCCTCCAATCTCCCTTAAACTTAGGTTCAAGTAAAAGTCATTTTCAACATAACATGTCTCTCCCTTGTTCTTCATTATCTGATGTTCAATAAAAACCACCATTCCTTTGTGGGTCAATCCAATCTTGACCTTGGAGCTCTTATGCCCTGCTCACAAGCTATCCAGTGACCAAATCAGAGTCAGTTTGGAACTACATGGAAGGAGGTGACTCTTAGAGACTGTGACTGTGTCGCAGAGTCTATGAGACCAGTTACTTGGCATGTCTCATCTTGCCTCTTTTTGGAATTGGGTGCCCTTTCAAGTGAGGGAAGAGAAAAGAGTTTGAAATAGTTAAATTAATAGTCTCTATTAATGTCACACACCTATTGTACAAAGACAAAACCTTACCCAGCATATTATAGCCCACATGGATATTAACTATATTTGCAGTTTGATGGCTCAGCCAGTTGACAATGAGAAACATTACAGGGAACAAGTCATTTCACCCCTCAATGCCTGTTTTTTTTTTTTTTTTCCTGGAGCTAATTAAACTTCATTAATCAATATTTGGGGGAAAAAAACTAGTAATAAAAAAAGTTAAATGTCCAAATCACCCATATACAATAGGAACATGAAAATGCTAATAAACTCTTCTCCCTTAGCCCTCCATTACATGGAACACTGACTGTTGTCTTCAGATGAATACTGAGAAACTGCTTTGGATTTCACTCAGGGCAGAAGAGGCTGCTGGACATGACACTGGAATTTTCACTGGCCGTGGCAGAAGTATCCCTGGGGACAGTTCTGGCCTGGGCTCTCTCATCTCTCAAAGCTTCCTCATACCAGAATAAGAAGGAAGTGGGGTCAGTCCCACTGATCTTGGCAAAAAACTCCAGGACTTTCATCTTGGTTTCAGCATAGGCCCTTGGACTCCATAGGGATTCATAGTGTGGAGGATCACTGTGAGGCACCTGCCGTTACTGTAGATATTGTTCCTCCACCAAATCATTGGTGATGAGTTTTCTGGGCTCCTCGTAGATGAAATCCTCCTGCCCAGCATACACCCCCATCGTATTCAATGCTTTCCAGATTTTCTCCTCAGGGGCACAGTTGCCCTCCATGAGAATCATACCCAAGATAAGTATCAAGAAGCCGGTCTTGGGCATTCCCCCTTCATTACTCAGCATCCCATCGCAGGTGAGGTTGAATGCTTTAACAAGCTCATAGGAGTGTCTCGCGGGGTCCACGTCTTTCTCTTCAATGCCAAAGACAACCTCCATGCACTCACAGACTTTGCTGAAGATCTCAGGGAAGTTGTCCTTGTGTTTTCTCATGACACTCCTCAGCATTTCTGCTTTTGTGGTGGGTTTCTTTGTTACATATTTGACACACAGGAACTGCACCAGTTCAGCCACTTTGTTGTTTAGCTCATCACTGAGCAAGGACTCAGGATCCCGTGGAGTCTGGGAGGTGCTGGGCTCCTCCTCCTCTTGGCTTCTGGAATTCTCATCAGATTGACTCAAGTGGAGTGGCTGAGGTGGCAGTCTGTGAGAAGCAGGCTCCCTGAGAACTCTGGACAGCACTCAGTGCCCCAGTGGCAGGCACCTCCTGCCTTACTGGAGGTGACCCTTACTGGAACTAAGAGACTCCTTTGCCCTCAATAATCTAATCCCTATCTCATTCATGCCTGCTTGGGCCAAAGCTACACCTACATTCGTCAAGGTCAGATACAAAAGTCAGATTAAGATATATTTACTAAGCCCCAGGTTGCTTATAATGGCTTCCCTGTGGCTCAGACAATAAAGAATCTGCCTGCAATGTGGGAGACCCAGGTTTGATCCCTGGGTCAGGAAAATCCCCTGGAGAAGGGAATGGAAACCCACCCCAGTATTCTTGCCTGGAGAACCCCAGGGACAGAGAAGCCTGGTAGGCTACAGTACATAGACTCGCAAAGAGTTGGACACAACTGAGTGACTGACACGTCCACTTTCAGATCGCTTATAAAATAGCTGCTAAAGGCCATAGACACGTGCTGCCACAAGCTGCACAAGAGCTGCAGTCCTGGGAGGTCAAGGACCCTGGCCCACAGGGATTTATCCATGTGGTATTGCATTTCATATAACACCAACCCATTGCTGGCTCTTTCAAGATTCCTGGCCAGTGTGCCAGCATATTGATATTTTAGGGTCCTAATATATAACAAATAGGTCTTCCCTTCATCCTATGCTACACACAAATTTGAAAAAGTAGACATATACATTTACAGATGAATATTAAGATGGCAGGTTTATGGAAAGAGCAAGATTTGAGAAGAGATTTCTGTGTGTGTGCTCATTGTAGCACTTTAAAATTCTGCTATTGCTGCTGCTGCTGCTAAGTCCCTTCAGTCGTGTCCTGTTAATCAGATTTATCTACATCAAAACAATAGGACACCATGCAAAACAAAACAGATATTACCCAAATGCACCACAGGAAGGAGCAGAGAATATGTACGTGGGACAGAGACCTCCACCTTAGAAAAACGCGCATGGATAAGGCACCGAACCTGGAGAAGGCGATGGCAGCCACTCCAGTGCTCTTGCCTGGAAAATCCCACGGACAGAAGAGCCTGGTGGGCTGCAGTCCATGGGGTCGTAAAGAGTCAGACACAACTGAGCGACTTCACTTTCACTTTTCACTTTTCATGCATTGGAGAAGGAAACGGCAACCCACTCCAGTGTTCTTGTGTGGAGAATCCCAGGGGCAGGGGAACCTGGTGGGCTGCCGTCTATGGGGTTGCACAGAGTCAGACAAGACTGAAGCGACTTAGCAGCAGCAGCTGTAAGGCATCTAACCAGCAGTCAAGCCAGGGAGTGTGTAAGTTAGTGCGTCCCCCTACTCTCCTCTCTCAAGGCTTGGTAGTGGGGCTGTGTTGGTGAGCAAAGTTAAGATAATACATAGCACCATGGAGTACAAAGTCTAATGGGAGAAGTTGATACCGAAAACCAAAACAAAAATTCCAGATAGTAAAAATGTATAAAGAGGTAAAAAAAAGTTTGAGGCAATGATACTTAAGATGGTATTTTAAGTATGGCTAGGAAGAGTTCTATTCAACATAGAGGTCAGAGCAAATATTAGTGTCAGATTATAGATAGAAACAATATGCTAGTCCTCTTCATTATGTAAATAGCAGAGTCTGCATCTCCTCCGTGTGTTGAATGTATCCCTTGAATAGTGCTTTGAGAGACAGCAGTGAGGATAGAATGACCTAGAATGTTTTATATCTTAAGAGCACACTGGTGCCTTTCCTTAGCGTGATGTTGATGTTCAGCTCAGTTCAGTTCAGTCGCTCGGTGGTGTCCGACTCTTTGCGACCCCAAGAATTGCAGCACGCCAGGCCTCCCTGTCTGTCACCAACTCCCAGAGTTCACCCAAACCCATGTCCATCGAGTCGGTATGCCACCCAGCCATATCATTCTCTGTCGTCTCCTGTTCCTCCTGCCCCCAATCCCTCTCAGCATCAGTCTTTTCCAATGAGTTAACTCTTCGCATGAGGTGGCCAGAGTATTGGAGTTTCAGCTTTAGCATCAGTCCTTCCAATGAACACTCAAGACTGATCTCCTTTAGAATGGACTGGTTGGATCTCCTTGCAGTCCAAGGGACTCTCAAGAGTCTTCCCTAACACCACAGTTCAAAAGCATCAATTCTTCAGCACTCAGCTTTCTTCACAGTCCAACTCTCACATCCATACATGACCACTGGAAAAACCATAGCCTTCACTAGGCAGACCTTTGTTGGCAAAGTAATGTCTCTGCTTTTTAATATGCTATCTAAGTTGGTCATAACTTTCCTTCCAAGGAGTAAGCATCTTTTAATTTCATGGCTGTAGTCACCATCTGCAGTGATTTTGGAGCCCCCCCCAAAATAAAGTCTGACACTGTTTCTACTGTTTTCCCATCTATTTCCCATGAAGTGATGGGACCAGATGCCATGATCTTCATTTTCTGAATGTTGAGCTTTAAGCCAACTTTTTCACTCTCCTCTTTCACTTTCATCAAGAGGCTCTTTAGTTCTTCTTCACTTTCTGCCATAAGGATGGTGTCATCTGCATATCTGAGGTTATTGATATTTCTCCCCGCAATCTTGATTCCAGCTTGTGCTTCTTCCAGCTTAGCATTTCTCATGATGTACTCTGCATAGAAGTTGAATAAGCAGGGTGACAATATACAGCTTTGATGTACTCTTTTCCCTTTTTGGAAACAGTCTGTTGTTCCATGTCCAGTTCTACCTATTGCTTCCTGACCTGCATACAGGTTTCTCAAGAGGCAGGTCAGGTGGTCTGGTATTCCCATCTCTTTCAGAATTTTCCACAGTTTATTGTGATCCACACACTCAAAGGCTTTGGCATTGTCAATAAAGCAGAAATAGGTGTTTTTCTGGAACTCTCTTGCTTTTTCCATGATCCAGCAGATGTTGGCAATTGGATCTCTGGTTCCTCTGCCTTTTCTAAAACAAGCTTGAATATCTGGAAGTTCATGGTTCACATATTGCTGAAGCCTGGCTTGGAGAATTTTGGGCATTACTTTACTAGTGTGTGAGATGAGTGCAATTGTAGGGTAGTTTGAGCATTCTTTGGCATTGGCTTTCTTTGGGATTGGAATGAAAACTGATCTTTTCCAGTCCTGTGGCCACGGCTGAGTTTTCCAAATTGCTGGCATATTGAGTGCAGCACTTTCACAGCATCATCTTTCAGGATTTGATATAGCTCAACTAGAATTCCATCACCTCCACTAGTTTTGTTCGTAGTGATGCTTCCTAAGGCCCACTTGACTTCACATTCCAGGATGTCTGGCTCTAGGTGAGTGATCACACCATCATGATTATCTGGGTCGTGAAGATCTTTTATGTATAGGTCTTCCGTGTATTCTTGCCACCTCTTCTTAATATCTTCTGCTTCTGTTAGGTCCATACAATTTCTATCCTTTCTCGAGCCCATCTTTGCATGAAATGTTCCCTTGGTATCTCTAATTTTCTTGAAGAGATCTCTAGTCTTTCCTATTCTGTTGTTTTCCTCTCTTTCTTTGCATTGATAGCTGAGGAAGGCTTTCTTTTCTCTCCTTGCTATTCTTTGGAACTCTGCATTCAGATGCTTATATCTTTCCTTTTCTCCTTTGCTTTTTGCTTCTCTTCTTTTCACAGCTATTTGTAAGGCCTCCCCAGACAGCCATTTTGCTTTTTTGCATTTCATTTCCATAGGGATGGTCTTGATCCCTGTCTCCTATACAATGTTACGAACCTCCATCCATAGTTCATCAGGCACTCTATCTATGAGATCTAGTCCCTTAAATTATTTCTCACTTCCACTGTATAATCATGAGGAATTTGATTTAGGTCATACCTGAATGGTCTAGTGGTTTTTCCTACTCTCTTCAGTTTAAGTCTGAATTTGGCAATAAGGAGTTCATGATACAAGCCACAGTCAGCTCCCAGTCTTGTTTATGTTAACTGTATAGAACTTCTCCATCTTTGGCTGCAAAAAATACAATCAATCTGATTTCAGTGTTAACCCATCTGGTGATGTCCATGTGTAGAGTCTTCTTTTGTGTTGTTGGAAGAGGGTGTTTGCTATGACCAGTGCATTCTCTTGGCAAAACTCTATTAGCCTTTGTCCTGCTTCATTCTGTATTCCAAGGCCAAATTTGCCTGTTACTCCAGGTGTTTCTTGAGTTCATACTTTTGCATTCTAGTCCCCTATAATGAAAAGGATGTCTTTTTTGGGTGTTAGTTCTAAAACGTCTTGTAGGTCTTCATAGAACCATTCAACTTCAGCTTCTTCAGCATTACTGGTTGGGGCATAGACTTGGATTACTGTGATATTGAATGGTTTGCCTTGGAGATGAACAGAGATCATTTTGTCATTTTTGAGATTGCATCCAAGTATTGCATTTTGGACTCTTTTGTTGACCATGATGGCTACTCCATTTCTTCTAACGGATTCCTGCCCACAGTAGTAGATATAATAGTCATCCGAGTTAATTCACCCAATGTTGATGTAAATGTGCTCAAATAAATTACTGTTCTCAACTCTACTCACTCATTAAGCAGAATCAAGTTTGCCTGTCATTTAAAACAGAGATAGGAGGAGAATGGCCTTGTCAAGTTGACACATACAATTAACCATCACAGGTGGTGAGAGGGGAAAACATATCTTCAAATGTGCCAGATTCTTAGTTGGTTAAAATAAACAAACAGACAAGACTAAACGTGGCAAATGTTTTTTTCCCTTGGTAGCAGAACTTCACGTTTTTGTTTCCATGTCTAATGCTTAAGTTAGTCTCCTTAATATTTTAGTTGTGGAGTTTTTTCCCAATTTAAAAAGAAGTATTTCCTTTGTCATGTCTACGAAATTTTTATCTAGTTTTCCAACTTAAAACATGGCTACTTTAAATTCTTCAGCTTCTAAAAATTTAATAAATATTTATTAAATGAAAGTTGGGGCTTCCCTGGTAGCTCAGCTAGTGAAGAATTCGCCTGCAATGTGGAAGACCTGGGTTCCATCCCTCACTTGAGCGGGTCCCGCGGAGAAGGGAACAGTTGTGCACTCCAGTATTCTGGCCTTGAGAATTCCATGGACTGTATAGTCCATGTTCAAAGTATCTCCTGGGACTTAAAAGAAAGACAAATTCTAGAACACCATGCCTGCCTTATCTCTGATGCATCACACAACAATCCCCACATTCCCTAAGATTTGGCCAAATTCAGTTAAACAGATGGAGGAGCAAGTAAAACTAACCAACAAGCAAAACTTACCTAATTAGGTGACTGTGAATAAAACAACTACTATAGTGAATTTACAGAGTTGTGAATTTCTAAAAATGCCTAAATGTAAATGATTTGCCATCATATTGGTATAGATACCAGACTGATTAAGGCCCCAAAGATGTCAATATTTGAATCCCTGTAACTTGTGAATATGTTGTCTTATTTGATAAAAGGATTTATAGACATGATTAAGTTAAGGATCTTGACATAGGGATATTATCCAGGATTATCTGGGTGGGCCCCACACAGGTCCTTTATAAGAGCCTAGTGAGAAGATGGAGCTATTTGCACAGAGGACGAACTGTAGCTTATAGAGGGTAAATCACCCACTGACTCATTGTTAGTAAAATATGATCCAGAATTCAACCCATGCAATCTGGTTCACATCATACTTCCAACCTCTATTCCTTTCTTCTTCTTCTGTGTTTACTCGTGAAATTCCTGGTCGAAGACTATGGTTAGAGTCTATGGCCACAGGAGGTAACTGGTTCGTATAAAGTTATAAACTATAACTAATCTGAAATTAACTGGGGAAATACTGAATAAGCACCCAGTATACAGGAGGCATTTTATTATACTAGACAGTATACCATGCAGGTAAGTAAGGTGAGCATGGTTCACATCCTTGAACAGCTTACAGCTATAGCAAAAATGTGAACATCTTTAATGGGACTTACAGCATTTCCAATCTGTATTCTGCACTTCTTTTTAGCCTACTTTTTAGCTGATTTTTAAATCTGACTAAATGCATTACCAGTGCTGGGTCACCACAAATGCAGTTTTTGGAATACTGTGATTTGAAGCAGAGGAGGAGAGGTGTTTTAGAAAAATGAGCAGAAAACATGTAAATACAATTTTTCTTGTAATATTGCCATCAAAATCTCTGCATTGAAACATTCTTTACTGGTGGTAAAGCCACTTTTAATTTTCATTTCCTTCACGCCTTGGAAAGTAAAATGAATTAAGCAGCATCTCCATTTGTTTTTAAATATGAAGGAAAGTTTCAAGGAAGGCATTTGTGAGAATAGGGAAAAAAAATCTGAAATGAGGTAGCAATGAATCCAGGGGACAGATTCACAACCAGGGAGAAAAACAAAAGAATGCTTTTAAAAAACAAGGGGTTTCTTTTCACTCCCTCTCATTTCCTCATCTTAATGCTTTTATGAGCCAAATATTTTACAACCTTATTTTAAATGGAAACAAAGTCTTCATTGCATATTATTCAATATAGAATTATAAGAATAAGTATATAAAAATATATTGCATTTGGATTTCCCCCAACTCGATTTTTCCAGTGCATTTGAGCTCATTATATTCAGCTAGATCTACTGATTCTATTTCTACAGATTCTAAGTGATTTCTTTCAGTTTATCCATTGTTTCCCTTTTAATAAGCAGTGGCTAGTAATATGACAGTCGGCGATATTTATTCCATACTATTAATTCTATACCTGCACAGGGACATAGTTTTATGCTAAACAAACATACAAGCTAAGCTGCATCCCCTACAAGGTTAAGTTCTGTGGGGTGCACTGTGAAGTGATTACCCCAGGGGAAAATGCCCCTGTGGGTTCTGCTTCTCTCTGATCTAAGGGAGACTACATGGACCTCAAACCCTGCATGTGTAAAATAAAAATCTCTAAGGTCCCTTTCAGCACCTCTGCATCAGATTTCTGTGGATACTTTCTAACAATCAAGAATCTTCTGTTGTGTTCCCCAGTGCACTCTAGAAAGAGCCAGCTCTCTGTTCTTTGAGATACGTAGGAAAATCCACTTTCCATATGGAAGGTGCCCTGAAATGTTGTCCTCAGTTTTCCCAATGCCTCTTGGGAGTAGCGGAGTGATAAGTTTGCTCACAAACCCAGTCCTGTCCCTTATCTTGTTTTGTTTTGTTTTGTTTTTGCTCTTTGGCAGCAAGTGCCTCAGGCCACCAGGTGGCAGAATGGCTTTGGGGAATCCCCAAAGGGATTTGCACACATCAGTTCTCGTTTTCTTGGTTCCATTTTAGAGCTTTGAGTTTTAGAATCATTCCTCTGTGTTTTCACAAAGTCATCAGCACTACAACTTCTGGTCCTCCTCCTATATATGTGTCTCCAGACTCATATATCCCATTGCAGAGCTTTCTCTATGGGAAAGGAGACAAACGTGTGGAGGCATTCTACAGGTAGTTTTAGGCCTGGATGGAAATAAAAAGAGTCAGTGAAAGAGTGACTTATATTGACTTGAGGAGCAAAGGAAAAATGATTCTTGATTCCATGTAGTTAAGAATGCAAACTTTAATGTGAAAGATGTTAAACAGTCTTCCACTGTCTGAATGTTGGTTTTCATTTAGAGCTGTAACCAAGAGAGAGTCAGTAAATAATAATGGCAATAATCATTTCAAATCCCTTTCAGATTTCTCAGGCTTAATGCCTAGTACTTCTGTCTTTCAAACTGTAGCAATGAGCGCTCCATCAGACCTAATTTGGTTCTGTTGACAGTGACTAAGGTCAAGAAACCTGCCTTAAAGCTGTTTCTTGAAAAACAGGAAACAGTCTCTTTCTTTGTCCCAACACACGTTACCTTTTCTGATGTGAGAACTATAAAAGATTCTTTCCACTTATAAGTATTCATGAAAAAATACAGATAATTATACTTTTCTTCCAGTATTGTTATGGGTATTAAAAAAAAAAAAAAAAGGAGAAACATAAATGCTTAGCCTGGCATGTGGCAAGCACTCACAGAATGGCAGCTGTTATTTTTCTCTTGTAAAATGAACTAAAATGGCTATTACAGTTGCTTCCAAGCAAAGATTTGTATGACTTTTGAGAATTTTCCTCTAAGCTAGCTCCTCTAGCCTAAAAGAGAAAAGTGGATAGAACGGCTCTCCCTTTTCAGTCGGAGAGCAATACTATGATGTAAGGGATCATACTGCTGGACTTTCAGAAAACAGTTACGAGACAAAAGACAGAATTAAAACAGAAATCATTAAGGGTAGACACGCTAAAGGCAAGGCTTTTCTTTTAAAGATAGAACATAAAGATACTTTCTTTATTGTTCTTTTGGGTTAGAAGTGAGATGCATTCTCTGTCAAGCATGAAGGATTTATTTGTATTCTAAAATAAAAATACCATGTCCTATACTTTACTTTGGGCTTCCCTGGTGGCTCAGCGGTAAAGACTCCACTTGCAAAGCAGGAGACCTCCTTCAATGCAGGAGACACGGCTTCAGTCCCTGGGTCAGGAAGATCTCTTGGAGAAAGAAATGGCAACCCACTCCAGGATTCTTCCCCGAAAAATCCTATGGACAGAGGGGCCTGGTGAGCTAAAGTCCATGTGGCTGCAAGATTCAGGCATGACTCAGTGATTAAATTATTACCATAATTTCCTATGTGTAGCCTATCATATATACTATAACTGATTAGAGTTGCATCTTGTAAAAAAATTCCATAACCTGAATCTGGTGAGTGAAAAATAATCAAGTAATAAAATATTAAGATCAATTTACTAGAAGATATTTACCCTTACATTGGCAAACATTTCAATTACTTATTAATACTAGAATCCAATAGGCATTTAATAATATCAATTTTGTAAAAGAAAAATAATTTTGTCAATATCATTAGTGAACTACAGTAACTATTTTATAAGGGAGTATATTTTCGGTCTAAGCATCATATCTGCAGTGGTGTTTTAAAATTCTTAGAAGCAGATTAATAATGAAGCTAAAAGAATTTAGCTTTAGGGTCCGTCATTTTCTGTACCCTAAAATACTGTAAGCTGTTGGTAGTTGTAGGGATGAGAAAAATTCAGGTTTAATTAGAAGTATTTTTATGGAAACATCATTTATAAATTGCTGAAAACAAAAAAATCACAGAAAAAGGATTTGGATATCAAAATAGGTTCTGATATGATTTTTTTTCTCATTCTAAATGCTCATTTTATACTGTTATAGGCAGAATAGTATCTTTCAAAAGAGATCCACATCCTAATACCTGGACTCTGTGAATATGCTGCGAGTGACGAGGTACTTCAGGTTGCAAATGGAATTTACATTGCTAATCAAATGACCTTAAAATAGACTATCTGTGTGTGTCCAATGTAATCCCAAAGTCCTTAGTGAAAATGGAAGTCAGAAGAGTCGGTGTCCGACTGGTGAGATGTTTGAAGGATTCAACCAGCCATTGTTGGCTTTGAGAATGGGAAAACAGGCTTCAAGCCAAGGAATGTGGCCAACCATCTAGAAGCTGGAGAAGGCCAGAAAATGGAGTCTCCTCAAAGTCTCCAGAAAGGAGAACAGCTTTGTTCACATCTTGATTTTATCCCTGTGAGACACATTTAGGACTCTGACCTTCAGAATGAAGATAATAAATATGTTGTTTTAAGCCATTAAGTTGGTGGTAATGTGTTACAGTAGCCACAGGACACTGATAAAAATACCTACTTTTGAGTTTGCAGTTTAGTTACCTTGCTTTTGTAGAGAAGACCCTGAATTCTATAGGTTTATGTACTCCTGGGCCCTGGCTCTCGCCCCATCAGTACTATATACATTTTATTACCATGTACTTGGTTCTTCCACAATTTAAGTCTATTTTTCTCCCAGGGATAAAGGTATATTTTATGATGTCATTGTCCTTTCCCCTTGGGACACTGGACCATCTTACCATTAATGAAATTCCTTTTCTTTACCTAACCTGACCGTCATAGGTAGATAAAAGAATAGTAAGTTATTTTGAGACACTCTGTCCTTTTGTAATCTTTAACCCAGGTAACCTGATGGAGACTAGTAATCTCTGCTCCAGCCTGATGCTTTTCTTCAATTGGTCACTAAAACCTGAATATGATTATTGAGATTCTAATATACTTACACTGCCTGTGAAACTTGTTAGGGCTACTGTCTTCTCCTTCAATGCAAACCAGTGACATACTCAAATTTTATAGGTGTATTTGTGTTATCTACCCCTCTGTTGGGTACAGAATAGAGTCAGTATGCATATCTCTAGAATATTTGTGATACTAGAAAAATGAAAAAAGAACAGAGGAAGATTGTACTGTTTGAGAGCTTACTATATGTATCAACTATTCTGCTAAACACTTCACATCAGCTTTTTGTCATTTCATTCTTACAACATTGCTGTAGGTTCAATAACGTTATACTCCTTCTACAAATGAAGATACTGAAGTTTTAAAAACTTACTTTTCTCCACATCAAATAACTGATAGATAGCCAGATTGAAACGTGATTCCAGTTTTGGTTTGTATGACTTGAAAACTCATAATATTTGACAATTGATATCATCTAATCCTACCTGTGTCTAAACTTGACCTTGGAATTTGAGGCTAGTGTGTGCCTATACATGGGTTTCCCTGGTAACTCAGCTGGTAAAGAATCTGCCTGCAATGCAGCAGACCCTGGTTCAATTCCTGCGTCAGGAAGATCCTTTGGAGAAGGAATAGGCTACCCACTCCAGTATTCTTGAGCTTCCCTGGTGGCTCAGCTGGTAAAGAATCTGCCTGCAATGCGGGAGACCTGGGCTCAGTCCCTGGATTGGGAAGATCCCTTGGAGCAGGGAATGGCTTCCCATATAGTATGTTAACTTATCTGAATGGTCACAGTCTCTCCTTGGGTACAACATGGGGTCTTCCTGACTCCTGCTCCTCTCATCAGTTTACTTGGCTTAACCTACTCTTGAGTCACTTCTAGTTCAGGAACATCTGCTCCTGAATCTTGCTGGTACTTTCCCTTGATTAGGCTGGGTGCTCTCTTAAATACACCATGACCCCCATGCCTTCCTTTCTCATAGTAGCCATGCCAAACTATAGAGACCCATTTACTCCTTTGTCTTCCTCACTAGGCTCTTTGAACAAAACAGTTGTATGCAATAAATCTTTAAAGTCCTGGGAATATCTATGGCCTTGTCTATGCTCAGTCAGCATTTGTTGAATTAACAAGCATATTCCCTGATTTTGATGTTTCTGTAAAATGCTTTTCTAGAAACAGAAGACATGATGACTGTCCTAACTGTGTAGGATTTAAGAAAATTAAGGACATTAGCAACTTTTTATGCATGCTATATATCTCATTTGTTTATATTATCACATTATGCCCCAGAAAATGAAAAGTGAAAGTCATAAAGTGGTGTCTGACTCTTTGCAGCCCCATGGACTATAGCCCATCAGGCTCCTCTGTCCATGGAATTCTGTAGGCAAGAATACTAGAGTGGGTAGCCATTCCCTTCTCCAGGGGATCTTCCTAATCCAGAGATCAAATCTGGTTCTCCTTCATTGCAGACAGATTCTTTATCATGTGAGCCACCATGGAAGCTGCCCCAGAACAACTGTAAATTGGGATAGTTCTCATTTCACAGATGAGCAAACTAAGACTGAGAGCTTAATAATCTGGACTCAGGTTGTTCTGGTTTAGGTGATATTGCAGCAGAAAATTAGCTATTATTATTATTATTTGAAGGCATGTCGGGATAATAAAGAGTGGAGCTGGCTGATTTCATCTGAGCATATGGAGGGAAGCAGACACTTCACAATACTTAGGTCTCCACCTTGCTTTCCATATGATGGTGGCTCCTGCTCTCCTTAAATATAGCTTTTGAAATAGTATATCAGAGCTTGGAAACTGCTCTGAAACCAGTTTAGTGTTATGCATTTTTAGCTCCCTAAAGCATCATCCACTGGTGCCTTCCTTGGCCAGTTCAGATGCTGGTTACCATGAAGGCCAGTCACAAATAGTGAATCCTCCAACACATCAAGTGATAGCACTTTAAAAAATGACAGACTTATGACCGATAATTATAGTCTACAACTGGAAACAGTCCAGGTGTCCTTCAACAAGAGGTTGGATACAATGGAATGAAAAAAGACAAGCATACATACAATTATATGGATAAGCCTCAAAAACATTATATTGAATAAAAAAAAAAGTATAGTAGTTTCCTATTACTGCTGTAACCTGCCACAAACTTAGTTGAATAAACCAAAGCAAATGTGTTACCTTACAGTTCTGGAGGTGAATCCAAAATGAATCTCACTGGGCAAAAATCAGTGGTGTTGGCAGCTGTATTCCTGCCTATAGGCTCTAGGGAATAATTTATTTTCCTACCTTTTTCAGCTTCTACAGATTTCCCACATTGCTTGGCTCATGACTCCCTTAAACCTTCAAAGCCAGCAATGTTCAGTCAACCCTTTTTGATGATGCCATTTCTCTGGTGTTTTGATACTTCTGTCTCAGTCTTCCACATTTAGGAGCCTGTGTAATTATATTGTGCCCGTCAAGATAATCCAGGATAACTTTCCTGTTTCAAAGTCATCTGATTAGCGACCATGATCCCATGTATTACTTCAATTACCCCTGTCATCTTACTATGTAACATGACATGTACACAGATTTTAGGGTTTATGAGGTGGGCATTTTGGGAAGCCATTATACTATCTACCATTAATAGTCCTCCACAGAGGAACATATGCTTATGACTCTTTTCAATATGATTCAGAAATAGGCAAAACTAATCTTTGTTGGGAAAAACATGGAACAGTTGTTATTCTTGGGCTTAGGGGCAGAAATTGATTGGAAAGAGGTATTGGCAACATTCTGGAATGATGTTAATGTTCTTTATTTTGATAAGAATTTTTGTTACATAAGTGTATAAACGTGCCAAAAATCAATGTCATATATATATGTAATTTTGTTATGTGTAAATTTTACCTCAAAAAGAAAAAATACCCAAAGTGAATATCAAACTCTTTAAATGGTGTCCATGAATAAATACTTAGGGGAAAGTGCATTGATGACTGCAGCTTGGTAAGAAATACAGTGAAAACTGGATAAATAGGCACGTAGAGGGATGGGTGGATAATAGTACATGCTAAATCAAGTAAAGTAAAATGTTAGTTATTGATGGAAGTAGGTTAGTTTTAGGTCTATATATTTACTATAAAATCATTTCAATTTTCTGTATGTTTAAAAATGATCATAATAAAATATAGAGGGAAATGGATTGGGGTGGTGAGGCTGTGTACCACTTCTGGACCATATTCCTACTTGCTCTATTTTCCTCCTAGGTACTGAGGTTGAATGGCATTGCAGCACTCAGATTAAAGGACAGATTGATCCTTACCAAGTTGAGGAGCTCACTGTGACCCCAACACTCTCTTGCTATTTTTGAAACTTAGATGGAAAAATGATTTAATCTTACTTCACACTGGTATCCCATTCAAACCTTTCAAAATTAATCCTTTTGACTCTCAACACTGGTGAGATGATTGTGTGCATGAGGATGGGGAGATGGGTGCTGCAGTTGTGTGGGTGGGTGTCGGGTACATATGGATAATCAGGAATTTATTCTAGAGAACCCCAAACATGCTTTCCAGGTGGTGCTAGTGGTAAAGAACCTGCCTGCCAATGCAGGATTGCCAATGCATCGCTGGGTCAGGAAGATCCCCTGGAGAAGGAAATGACAATCCACTCCAGTATTCTTGCCTGGAGAATCCCATGGGCAAAGAAGCCTGGCAAACTACAGTCCATGGGGTCACAAACATTCAGACACAACTGAAGTGACTTAGCATGAACCACAGACTCTCAAAACTGCTGCCTCTGCTGTGCTTACTAAAGGAAGCCATAGCAAAGCTGATTCCTATTACTCTCCAACAGAGACTGTGTCTGAGAGCAGAAGACAGAGACTCACTGTCTCTCCGTGAGAGAAATCTCTGCCACTTTATTCCATTCAGCCTCTTCGAGACCTGCATGCCAACCCATTCATTTGTCACATTAGGCTCCAGTGGAGCGTGTGGACAGCACATTACACTCTCATGAAGGATATCCATCTTTTACCCTATTGCAGCCAGCCATGCATTTGGATATGCCCTTTGGAAAGTTCTAAAATGTGCCCTCAGCTTCAGAGCATCTCAACTGATTTCTCCAAATGCCGAACAGTCCCTTTCTCTGGTGGGTGTATGCAAGCTTTTACACACACATGGAGCTTCTTATCATATATTTAATGTGTGTTCCTCTATGGTCTCCATAGAACTACATCTCAATCTGATTTTTTTTTAAAGAATAATTTTACCATTTGTATCTACCTATCTATCTGAAGATAGATACATATTTTGTTTTAAAACACATTTTACTTTAGTTTGTGAAGATTCAAGATGTGATCTCAGGACCTTAAAAAATCTCTGGTCTAAATTAGGCCTTCTATGTCAAAACTGTAAGGTGAATAGCATGGGGGTCCTCAAAACCACATTTTCATTTGTCTGCAACCACGTGACATGCATCGCCCTCCCCATTCCTCCAGACATGATAGAGTACCGTAACTAAGATAACATCACTACTAATAAGATGGAACTTTCCCCTTGACACTGAGCTTAGCAACTCTCCACAGTCCAGATAAATTCAATGCTTTTATATGAAAATCCAGGCCGGGTAAAAACACAGCCTTGCCTTGTCCCTGGTGGTGCTCTGGTTGACAGTTGTTTATGGATGATAAATTGCTTTGATTCCAGAGTGGCAAAGGCTGCTACTGAAGTTGAAACTTGTGAAAATACCAGTACCTACTTTGCTCACATGCAGTTAACATCTAATTATTCTTTGCAGGTTTCTTTTTCCCTTTGTCCCTCTCTGATTCAAGCAACAGGTTGGTTTCTCTACTGTTAAATTGCAAATCCAGCAATGGTGATATTTTTGTCAGCTTCAACTTACCTTTCTTAAATGACTGATTACTTTGTTTATATTTCTCCTCAAATTCTTCTTTATTTCCTTTCCTATTTCTTTGATTGAACCTTTATTGCAAATGAAACTTACTCTTTTTTTTTTTTCTTGTGGTATACTTACTTTGTAAGAAGCTTAGAATAATCTAATCATTGGATTCAAGCAGATATGCCTAATTTTTCCTTGATACAGAAGTGTGTATTCAGTTTAAGTCCCTGACTTATTTATTATTTTATTGATTCCACATTCACTATAATTTCACATGTGCACTTGCTGAGTATTTTCAGATTCTTATAATTCCTTTCAATCATATTAACAATAAACCTAAACTTTAATAACTATAATGCTTGATAGAATATAGTAGGTCATAAGGGAAAGAGTTTTTATGTATAAGAAAGGAAGGGCCATAAAGGAAAAGGGTAAGAGAAGACCTGTGTGTGTGTGTGTGTGTGTGTGTGTGTTTGTATTTCAGAGACTGGCTCCAATGACTTTGGAAGCTGAGAAATCCCAAAGCATAAGGTAGGCAACTCAGGAGAGGTCATGATCTAGTTGCAGTCCAAAAGTTGGCAGACTTGAGATCCAAGATCTGATGTTTCAGTTTGTATTTGAACACAGAAAAAAACTGATGCCCCAGCTTATGACATCAGATAGGAGGAATTCTATCATGGTTTCAGGAGAATTAGTCATTTTCTTCTATTTAGACCTTCAAGTGACTGGATAGGGATCACACACATTAGGGAGAATGTCCTGCTTTACTCAGTTTACAAGTCAAATGTTCATCTCATCTAAAAACATCCTCATAGATGTACCTGGAATATATACTTCACCAAATATCTAGGTACCCTGTGGCCCTCCTCCTCGTGCTTCTTATCTAGACTAGCAGTTCTACCATTCTACTCATCACAGTGCATCATTCATTTTAAATCCTCCTCACAACTATATGAGGAGTCTCCACCCACTAGGCCACAGACTGGGACTGGTATCGGTCCATGGCCTGTTAGGAACAGGGCCTCATAGCAGGAGGCGAGCAGCGGATGAAATTGAAAACTGAAACCATCCCTGCCCCCACTTCTGTCTGAGGAAAAGTTGTCTATTGGGAAGCCAGTCCCTGGTGACAAAAAGATTGGGGACCACTGTCCTATATAATCATTCCTATCAGTTCTCCTTTCCATGTTATTAATTATCCATTAGATCAGCTCATCATTACTTTATACCTCAGTAGTTATCATTGTAATAGTTTCTTAATTATTGTCATTGACTCTTTAATGTTCCCATTGCTTCCAGAATTATGAAACTAGTTTGATGCTTCCTTGATGGCATTCAAGGTTCCAGAGAAAACAAAGCAAGAATCATGAATCTGAGGAATTATGCTGAGCACAGTTGTCCTGGGAGGACTTGTTGAAACACAGATGCTCTTTCATGGTGGCACAAAACAATCAAATGCAAAAGGACTCTACATCATGTTTCAGGAAAGGATACATGCAAGTGGTTTTTAGCCATGGTTCAAAGGTGTGTGAAGAAGGTTTTAGTGAGGAAGCAAATCATGCATTCAAATGCTGGGGTGACCAGTCTGCACACAATGAATTAATACATGTGTAGTAGAACTAGTACTGTGAGCAGTGTGGGGGTAGAAGGCTCTAACTTGAAGGTAAAGGGGAGGGTATGGCAAGGTGGGACATATAAGGCTGAGATGAGCAGGTGAGGTTGTGTCTCATTTGTCGTACCAGCCATGCTAACTCATTGCTTATAAAACATATCCCGTTTGTATCATAATAAACACATGCATTGGTATTTTTATACAGCTAGTTTTAAATCTCAGATGGTGACTGCAGCCATGAAATTAAAAGATGCTTGCTCCTTGGAAGAAAAGCTATGACCAATCTGGAAAGCACATTAAAATGCAGAGACATTACTTTGCTGACAGAGGTCCGTCTAGTCAAGGCTATGGTTTTTTCCAGTAGTCATGTATGGATGTGAGAGTTGGACTGTGAAGAAAGCTGAGTGCCAAAGAATTGATGCTTTTGAACTGTGGTGTTGGAGAAGACTCTTGAGAATCCCCTGGACTGCAAGGAGATCCAATCAGTCCATCCTAAAGGAGATCAGTCCTGAATATTCACTGGAAGGACTGATGCTGAAGCTGAAACTCCAATACTTTGGCCACGTGATGGGAAGAACTGACTCATTTGAAAAGACGCTGATGCTGGGAAATATTGAAGGCAGGAGGACGATGGAGAATGAGATGACTGGATGGCATCACCGACACGATGGACATGAATTTGAGTTGGGTCTGGGAGTTGATGATGGCCAGGGAAGCCTGGCATACTGCAGGCCACGGGGTCACAAAGACTGAGCAACTGAAGTCCCTGTCTGACTGAGCAACTGAACTGAACCAAACTGAGCTTCAAATCTCAACTTACGTATATCATTTAGTAACTAAAACATTCTGAGAGTTTTTTAGGTCTCTAGGTCTATTACTTTATCTATTACATTGGAATAATAATGTTATCTTTGCAGAGTTGCTCTGAAAAAAAGTTCATTACATGACTATCACATCATACCCACTAGGATGTCTAGTATACAACAAACAAACAATAACAGGTTAGTGAGGATGTGGAAAACTTGCGTACTGCTGGTGGGGATGTAAAATGGCGCTGCTGTCGCTGCTGCTGCTATTAAGTCGCTTCAGTCGTGTCCGACTCTGTGCGACCCCACAGATGGCAGCTACCAATATGGAACAGAGTATAGTGTTTTCTCAAAAAGCTTAATAATAGGATTACCATATGATCCAGCAGTTGCAATTTTGGGTATTTAACTGAAAGAAATGAATGCAAAGAGTGGAACAGATATTTGTACACTAGTGTTCATCGCAGTATCACTTATAACAGATTGAAGCAACCTAAAAGTCCATCAACAGATGAATGAATGGGTAAAGAAGACATAGTATATGCATATAATGAAATAGTGTTAAAAATAGAGTTCTGACACATACTACAACATGAATGAGATTTGAAGATACTATGCTAAGTGAAATGTTACCCACATAAAAGCAAATACTGTATGATTCCATTTATATGAAGTACCAAGATGAGTCAGACTCATAGCGACAAAGTAGAGTGACATCAGCAGTTCCAAGCGAAGCCGAGGGAAATGGAACAGAAAGAAGTTTTCAGTTAATGGTATAGAGTTTCACTTTGGGGAGATGGAGCATTTTCTGGAGGGATGGTTGTGATAGTTACCAAACACTATATATATATATATATATATATATATATATATATATATATATATGTATATACATATATATATATACACACACACACACATATATAGTATGTATATATTTAATGCCACTGAACTATATACTTAAAAATGGTTAAGTTGGTAAATTTTGTAATGTAAATCTTACTAAAGTAAAGAGTATAGGCTGTATGTAATACTTATAAATCTCTGAATGAAGACCCACATGTAGCTGCTGTTCTTACGCCGCCTACTCCTAACCCAGGCTTCTGCCATTCTGCTCTTACACTCTATTCCCTTAATGGGCCATAACATGTTCATAGCTGTGCAAGCCCTGTGCCATGTGTGTTGATATCTTGATTTATACTGTGTTTATCTTCCTCTTGTTATAGATAGTTGTTGGCGTTTGGTGTCCTCCATCAGATGAAAAGCTCCTGGAATCCAGGATGTCTGATTCTCTGTTCTTCTCTTTCTGTGCTGAAGCATTCATTGTATTTCCCAGGTAGCTCAGTGGTTAAGAGTCTGCCTGTCAATGCAGGAGGTTCAAAAGACACAGGTTCAATCCCTGGGTCAGGAAGATCCCCTGGAGAAGGAAGGCAACCCACTCCAGTATTCTTCCCTGGAGAATTCCATGGACAGAGAGTCTGGCGGCCTCAGTCCATGCAGTCACAAACAGTTGGACACAACTGAACTCACACTTCAGGCATTCACTAAATAGGCCACTTGAAATGCGAGTCTCACTGAATAACCCTTGAGATTCGTTCTTGCTTCCCCTTGCTTTGTAAGAGACAGCTTAAATTTACCAATAACTAAAGGACATTTTGTCCAGTTGAAAATAGTTTTGAAAAGGTTGGCATTTTAATTTATGTGGAGATTTTTGTTTTCACTCCCTACTTTTTCATTTCCTTAGCCCCTAGACTTTAATATTGTTTACATTCTGTACGTGCTAAGTTGCTTCAGTCGTGTCTGACTCTTTGAAACCCTATGGACTGCAGCCCTCCAGGCTCCTCTGTCCCTGGGATTCTCCAGGCAGGAATACTGGAATGGGTTGCCATGCCCTCCTCCAGGGGATCTTCCCAACCCAGGGATCGAACCTGTGTCTCCTGCGACCCCTGCATTGCAGGTGGGTTTTGTACTGCTGAACCACCCGGGAAGCCCACTGTTTACACTAGTACTACTTAAAGGATTAAAAGTTGATCTTGAATTTTCAATTTGGAAAAATATTTTAGTTTTTGTATTTGTAAGGATTCACAAACAGAACACTTTCTCTTAAGTGCATTAGCCAATGTTGATGAAGTAAGTGGCAGTCATAGAATAGGCAATCTATTAAAACATCAAATATTTAAGGTGAACAACACTACTTAGTTAGATTTCATTGTTACATAAATTGGAAATCCTATATAGCTAATGATGCATGCAGAGACACAGGCTTCTCAAATCGCTCTACACACTTTTAAATTATCCTTTGCAAGGTAACAAGCTACCCTGAAGTAGTAAGCACACTATCTCTAACAACGTTAGCTCTTGAACCTCACACCTGGTGGTGTTTTGGTTCTAGACATATGGAAAGTGAAAGTATTAGTCATTCAGTCGTGTCTGACTCTTTGTGATCTCATGGACTGTAGCCCACCAGGTTCATCTGTCCATGAGATTTCCCAGGAAAGAATATTGGAGTGGGTAGCCATTCTCTTCTCCAGGGGATCTTCCTGACTCAGGGATTAAACCTAGGTCTCCCACATTGCAGGCGGATTTTTTATTGTCTGAGCCAGACATGCAGAACCACCAGGTTACTTCCATAAAAACATGCTTTGAAGAAATTATATCAACTAAAGGGAAGCCCATTGTATACATTCGGGTATTTCTTTATCACTTTCTAAACTCAAAGATCTGGAGAACTCTAACTCAGATCTGGGTAGCTTTCTCTAAATGAACAAAAGAATGCACCAGTGTACCAGGAACTGCCGATTGCATAGTGCCCTCTTCATGAAACAGGCATAAATGCATTTCTCTCTCTCTCTCTCTCTCTCTCTCTTGGTTTTCATTGCTGGAATGACCACTCATGCTCTAAAATCCACTTTGTCACATTCTTTTTTCTCAGCTCAGTTTCTGGTGTCTTCTCATCATTTGGAAGAGGTCCACATATGGGAGGAAGTACCCCCTCTATGGATCCAGTAGTGAGTCAATAGTTCTTTATAGTGTTAGTGATAAAGTATGCAGAGCCTCTCAGCCTCACCCCCAGACTGGCACAGACTGTTAAAGACCTTTCACAGTGTACTCGAGCCACTGAGGGAAAAGAATGACTCTTTTTCAGGCAATCCATGGTTCAATATTGACAGGAGCATTAGAAGAAATTTTGTATTGCCTATTTCTGCTGGAAAGAAAGTCCTATAATTGTGGTAGGCAGGGGGCAGAACGCCTTTGGTGGCTGACAGTGAAAACACTTGATCTGAGCTCTCAACGCTTTTGTAGATATTTCTATCCAGAGAAGAGCACCAGGGCTGCATTAGCTGAGTCCTTGAGATGCAATTGTAGAGGCAATGCTATTTTCCTTCTGGCTGAGAGTAATGGCAGAACCTCTTTGCAACAAATGATCATAAATTGCCCGAGTGTCTCCGAGGCAATGAAAGGGCTTGCATGTTAGAGCTAATGCAAGCTGCTCTCATACTTTTGAGTAGTGCTTGCTCGTGGGAAGAAATAAGGGCCTGAGGATAAAGCTACTAGGACATGTCTGTGTGCCTCAGATAGATGCAATTGAGACTGAAAGTCTTTCAGCTCTTAAGTTACTTTAAAAACAGATTCTCAGACCTCAATAATCAAATCAAGAGGGGACCCAAGTCAGAAACTAAGATCACGCGTGGAATCTGGAAATAGAAAAGTTAGAGAATAAACAAGATCCCCAGCCAGGGTTAAGCCTGACTGTCAACCCTGTCTTACATCCATTTTTTACTTTTTGTCTTTATTTAAAATTCTGTATAAGGGCATGTGAATAATGTTATAGAAAAGTATAATAAAAAAGCTTGCATATATATCAAGTTTAAATTCAGAGAAAAGTTCTTGTTTAGTGCTGCTTCAGGCCATTTTGGCCAATTTTGAAATGATGGTGGTACACAATCTAGGTCATCTTTAAACTGCCTGCACTGCAGAATTCCCTAGTTCTTTGCAAATCATTTTGTGATTAAACTTCAAGCGTGCAGACTTACAGTAAGTGACTTTTGATGGACATAGATTATGCTCATACCTGTGCTTAAAAATTTTCCTTAGAAGCCCTGGAGTATCGTATGTGTTTCTATAATGAGTTAGGAAAATTGGGTCAGCACAAGGCAGGCAGAAATTTGTTCCTTGGTCATCCTATGTTGTTGTTGTTGTTTAATTAGAACTTTTTATTTTGTGTTGGGGTATAGCCAATTAACAGTACTGTGGTAGTTTCAGGTGAACAGTAAAGGGACTCAGTGATACATATACATGTATCTATTCTCTCCTAAACTCTCCTCTCACCCAGGCTGCCACATAACAATGAGCAAAGTTTCGTGTGCTGTATGGTAGATCCTTATTGGTTATTTTAAATATAGCAGCGTATGCATGTCCATCCCAAATAAAATGTTGTGTTTATTTATTGAAACGCTTCACGTAGAAATACAATGACACAAGTTTTAAAGTAAAAGTATTCAAAGGAAGCCGTTTAGGAAAAAAATTATTGATAATTTTTATCAAGTTATTTTTTGACATACTGATATTAATGCCGATGCCGATGGTGGTACATGTTACCCAGGAAATGTTTACTGGTTTCAAGATACTCTGCTAGCTACTCGCCTAATATGATTTCATGTGTTGGAGAAGACTCTTGAGAGTCCCTTGGACTGCAAGGAGATCCAACCAGTCCATTCTGAAGGAGATCAGCCCTGGGATTTCTTTGGAAGGAATGATGCTAAAGCTGAAACTCCAGTACTTTGGCCACCTCATGCGAAGAGTTGACTCATTGGAAAAGACTCTGATGCTGGGAGGGATTGGGGGCAGGAGGAGAAGGGGACGACAGAGGATGAGATGGCTGGATGGCGTCACAGACTCGATGGATGTGAGTTTGAGTGAACTCCGGGAGTTGGTGATGGACAGGGAGGCCTGGTGTGCTGCGATTCATGGGGTCGCAAAGAGTCAGACATGACTGAGCAACTGAACTGAACTGAATTTCCTCAGAACTCCTGTCATGATGATTACACACATTCTTTGAAGAAACTGAGTCTCAGAGAGGATAATTAATTTCATACAAAGAGTAAGTGAAAGTTACTGCACAATCATGTCTGACTCTTTGTGATCCCATCGGCTGCAGCCTTCCCTGCTCCTCTGTCCATGGAATTCTCTAGGCAAGAGTACTGGAGTGGGTTGCCATTTCCTTCTCCAGGGGATCTTTCCAAACTGGGAGTTGAACCCAGGTCTCCTGCATTGCAGGTAAATTCTTTACCAACTGAGCTACTAGGGAAGCTGCATACTAAGAGTAACTGGAGGATAATGGCCTTTGCTTCATATTAACCTAATTCCAAAATATCAAAAAGGAAGGAGAAATGGTGTTACAGAAAAGGCACTCATGGTTTTGTTAAGAGAGTAAAAGTTTGTACTCTCATTTCCCAGCTTCATTTGCTTTTGAGATCCAGCATACGGTCTTGCTTATTCTAGAAGGAATACTCTAGTCTTGCCTTGCTAAAATGTCACCTTTAATTATCAGCCATGTAGACTTGAGTGCTGTTGACTCAACTCCTAGCTGCAGGTGTGACCCCCAATTAAGGCTTCCCTGGTGGCTCAGATGGTAAAGGATCTGCCTGTAATGCAGGAGCTCCGTGTTAGTTTCCCAGGTTGGAAAGACCCCCTGCAAAAGGGAATGGCTACCGACTCCATTATTCTTGCCTGGAGAATTCCATGAACAGAGGAACCTGGCAGGCCACGGTCCATGGAATCACAGTCAGACATGACTGAGTGAGTAACACTTTCACTTTTTTTCAATCATTTTCCTGGCTCTAAAGATGGGTCAGATATTTACCAGAACTTCACGTTAAAGAGTCAAGCTCTCTCTTCCTTCTTCTGCAAGAACTACCGAAGTATACATTGCTATTCACTGGATGGTATGATTTTGTGTGAAAATATGGGAAAAATCAAGCAATTATTTGGACATTGTGGAAGAATGAATCACAACTCCCTGTAGCCATGTTTTCTTACATTCTTACTTTTCACACCTCTCATCAAGAGATGAGTTTTCCTCCCACTTACTGAATCTAGGCTGCTTTTCTAACTTGTGTTGACCAATAGAAGATGAGAAAAACGACATTGTGCGACTGTGAGACTGAGCCCTTGCCCCTTCCATTTTCCCGGTTTTTGAACTCTGCCTAAGACTACCATAATGCGGAAGCCAGTTTAGTCCCTGATGATTGAATGAGCAGAGCCATGGTTCAATATGACAACCAGCTTCAACTTTGAGACCTGTGAGTCAGGCCATATTGGACCTTCTAACTCAGCTGACTCTCATCCTAGTGAAGCCACATGAGTCAGTGTAGTAGAGGAACTATGGCCATCCAACATTATTGTGAGAAATAAGAGATCATTGTCTTTCATACCACTTAGTTTTGTGGTGGTTTATTAAACAACAATTAAGTGATTCAGTCGCCATGGCTAAAGAATTGGATAGCCCAGGGAGAGTGATTACAAGGAAAAAAAAATGGACCCCTAGCGTTCTCACATGAGTTAAGTCAAGTCTTACATGAAGTATGCCCTACATCTACATTTAGCATTTATGAACATTTAGTCCTTTCCCAGAACATACTCCCCACAAACACACACACCACCAAATTTTTTTTTTTTTTGGTGTGAGCTGAGATGAAGGGTGGTTTAAGCCAGTTATATTTCATTAAGCTGTGTTATAGAATAAGATATTACCCCAGTAAACATACTCTGTTATTATCTAATTCTTACCATTTAAGGGATTAATAGAAAGATCATGATGAAAAGTAGAATTCTAAAGCCAAGATTATCCAGAGCTTGAGTAAGCTAAAGCTCTTAGTATCTTTAATAAAGTTATCTCTTTATTTTTTAAATGAATGAGCCTTTAATTGACTAAACTAAAATTGATCCTGTAGCAGTGCTTAGTGTTTAGTTGCTCAGTCACGTCTAACTCTTTGCAACTCCATGGACTTAGCCTGCCAGGCTCCTCTGTCCATGGGATTTCCCAGGCAAGAAGACTGGCTCAGGTTGCCATTTCCTGCTCCAACAGACCTTCCAGACTCAGGGATCAAACCTGCATCCTCTGTGGCTCATGCATTTCAGGTGGATTCTTTACCAACTGAGTCCTAAGTGATTTTTAAAAATAACCTGGTAAGCAAAATTTTCTGCCTATTAAGCTGGAATTTTGAAACAGACGATCCCATTTACTCTTTGTGTGAAGAGGTGGAACGTGGTATTTAATTTGAAGTCAGAGCTTAGTACTTCACCCACATAATGGGACAGGTCCAATATCCGGTAAAAGGAGGGGATAGAAAAGAAAGCATGCACTTTTTAAAGGACTGATTTTATTGCATTGTAGATGTGTATATTTCTGAGATATGATTAAAATGATTTTTGGAAATCTTTCTAGGCTTCATGATTTAGACTGTATTTGACACTGAATTCTGGCTTTTAACTAGTCTTTGTTTCTAGACACTAGCTTCTAAAATACTTTATTTGCAAAAATATTTCCTTACTATGATATAGACTACAAGGACAACATAACTTGGGTATTAAAAATGATGATTAACTATCTATAGAAATGCTTGATTCCATAATTAAACTGAATAAAGTGATGTTATAAAGACCTAAGGTTTAGTTGTGTTGTGAGAGATAATGAAAATTGAGTATGGTATAAATCTTGTTCAGCCCTCTGATTAAAAGTTTCTGAGAGGCATTCATTTACTTATTAAATTTATTGAGTACCTACAATATGTCAGGCCCTGTGCTGAAAGGAATGAGAAATGGTAAATTTTCTTAGGGAACTCATCATCTCAAAGATGAGCCAGGCAATTTTTCAGACCATACCACAGGGTGACTCAGGATAATGAGAAGTGGTCGACAGTGCTGGACAAAGCCACACAGTTAATTGGATATTCTCCTCAAAGAACAATACCAACCATGTTGCCCAGACTTGCCGCCTTAGTCAGGGGAGCAGTTCATTCATACTGTCTATATTTTTGCACTGACCTATATTTTTTGCACTGTCTATATTTTTGCAAAGACCTATTCATGGACTAGAAGTTGTTATGAGAGAGGCATCAGTGCTACATACTTAGACCTGGACCTTATTTCCTTCTGATCACTGGATAGGGTTGTATTTGCTGACCTTCTTTTGGGCAAGTGTGACAGAGTGATGGCTTCTAAGCCATAAATTATGAATGGTAATATCTGAGGCCACTCTCGTGTGGGGCTTTTAACTTAGACAACAAATTTCTGGCAGAGCTTTCTCCGTTTGTTCTGGTTCTGTAACCAGCAATATTCAAGATGGTGGCCTCTCTGATTCATAGTGATAAGATGTGCAGAGCTCCCCTGCTGATAGGCAATGAACATATAGAAAAAGGAAGATAGCTACCTTTCTTGCTATGTCACTGAGTTTTTGGTGTTGTTTATTACTAGCATGACTGAATGAAATGTTTTTGCATACTTTTATAATAGTTAACTTATGTGAGTTGACCAACTAAGGAAAATAAAAGGAGTAGTTATGTAGTGCTTACTCTGAATCTGTCCTTCTTTTTTCAGACCTAACCTGAACACCAAACCCTGCATTGTGAATCCCTTCTGAATAGGCCTTCAGGGTGATATATTACACATACTTAAATGACTTGTGTGTACATACATACATATATGAGATTTCCTGATGGCTCAGATGGTGAAGAGTCTGCCTGCAATGTGGGAGACATGAGTTCGATTCCTGGGTCGGGAAGATCGCCTGGAAAAGGAAATGGCAACCCACTCTAGTATTCTTGCCTGGAAAATTCCACGGACAGAAGGAGCCTGGCAGGCTACAATCCATGAGGTTTCAAAGAGTCAGACACAACTGAGTGACTTCACAAGAAGACAGCAAAAGTCGCTCAATTGTGTCTGACTCTTTGCGACCTCATGGACTATACAGTCCAGAATACTGGAGTTGGTAGCCTTTCCCTTCTTCAGGGCATCTTCCCAACCCAGGAATTGAACCCAGGTCTCCCACATTGCAGGTGGATTCTTTACCAGTTGAGCTACTAGGGAAGCCCGCAAGAAGACATATATATATATATATATATATATATATATATATATGTCAAGAAGACAAGACATACATATATACATACATATACATAATTTACTCTCTTCTTATTTATATTTAAATGTTCAAATGATGGACTCTAAGGTACTTATGAAGTGTTTGCTGGTTGGATGACACTTGGTGTCATGATTATTTTAAAAATAGATATTAAACAAAGTTTTTGGCTTCCCAGTGGTGCTATTGGTAAAGAACGTGCCTGCCAATGCAGGAGATGTAAGAAATGTGGTTTATCTCTGGGTCAGGAAGATCATTTGAAGAAGGAAATAGCACCCCACTCCAATATTCTTGCCTAGAGAATCCCCATCAACAGAGGAGCCTGGTGGGCTATGACCCATTGGGTTGCAAAGAGTCAGGCATGACTTAAGAGACAGCACATGCAAAGGTGATTTTAGGACTTCAGGGAATTCACTTTACCTCACTTAAGGCTTTTATACTATCAGAAGTCAATTCCTATAGATCATATAAGGAAAATGAAAGAACTGGAGGACTGAAACATGAGACTCATTGAACCAAAAATGTTGAAGAGAGGTATGTCAGCTTCCTTCTAAACATGTTGAATGATTTTCTAGAAGGTGTACCCCTCCCCCAAAATAGAGACTTTTTCTATGGAGGAAAATTTTACTCCTACTGTAAGCTCCAACATGAGAGCTTCTCTTTTCATTGCTGAAAGTTTCTGGCATTCTGTTTACATAAAGATGTTTTAGTGATGTCATAAAATGCTATAGCTTCACATTGTACTTATCTGTGATTAATCCTTCTTGGGCTGGAGATGGGATAAGATTCTTTCCCTGAAGGTGCAACTTAAAAGTTTCTTCAGTCTTCATGTAAAATACAATTTGACAAGGAAATGTAGCTTAGAGAATACAAAATGATGACTATTCTAAAGGTCTCTTTAGGTAAAGAAACTAAAATAAGCATTCCATGTGTAGAAAAATTAAGTCTTAAGAAGCTAAACTCCCACAACATAAGCTACTTCTTGAGAATATATAAGACACTTTAGAAGCTATATTAATTCTTTAAAGATAAATTATTATCTCTTAGCATTAAATGCTGATAGTTCCTCAAGAGACCACATTTTTTTCCTATTTAATTCAAAGTAAATACTTGGCTAGCCCAAATACTTGGGAGCATAGCTCTAAAGGAAACCTAGAATGTACTCTTTCTACCATTAATTTCCCTTTTTGAATGTAGACACCGAAGTATTTGTGGTTGTAATTTTACTAAATAGCTGTGTAAATCACTGATAGCACTTAATGTATTTTAGTGAAATAGCACAAACAACCTTTCAATCGTATTTGGTCCACGTTTATTAAGCACTTGCCTTTTTCCAGTTTGTGACACTGAGATGGCAATGATGAATAAAATGTGACCCTTCACTTGAGGAATGCAGTCTAGTTTGGCACAACTACATGAATGGGGTTTTGGTGCAATGCAGAAATGCAGTCGTTGTACCACATTAATTTTCTATATATTTTTCTGAAAAGGCATTATTTTCTCTTCATATTGACATTGAGGTATGTGCATATTTTTCACTACTCTTGCACAGAATGAACTGGAATTTCACTTGCCGCAGAGACCAAAGGAAAAAAGAACCAACCAACAAACAAACACAAAAACACAGAGAACTCAGCTATAGCACAGAGTTCTAATTACATTAGAATTTATGCTTAAACCCATCTCTCTATGTAGATGTATTTAAGCTAATTGGCATCTGACCTTTTTAAAAATGTTAATAACCAAAACAGTATATGGTGAAATAATAACAACTTACATTCACTCTTAGATACAAAATAATAATCTGTGTGACTGACATGAGATAAATATCATTAAATGAATGATTCTGAAATGGAATATAAAGTTTTGGAGCTCCTGTGCTTGTCTAAATTTTTTAAATCCCTGATTTGAACAAATTGTCATTTATATCTTTCAAAGAACACACTACCTCTGCTATGTGAAAACCCATATGATCTGCACTGTCAGATTTTATTATTATTGTGACAGATACTTTAGCATATAAATGGTAAACTAATGAAAAAATGTCATCTTCTTTTTGGAGCTAAGTGTTCAAAGTGCATCAGCTATTCAATTTGATAGACATTTCTTCAGAAAGCTGGGTAGGAACTGCATATTGAAAATACGTTGTTTGTGAAACTCTCATCCTTTATATCCACCTCCACAGTGGATAAACTAATTGTAAACCACTTCTGAGAACTAGACTTCCAAAAAGAAACACAACTTTTACCTGTAGGAATGGAACTCTAGAAATGCCAAAAAATATTTCTGTGACTTTCACAGTATGCTGAGGAATTTCTTTTTATTTATTGGTTTAATATAAAAAACAGAAGAGTCAGGTATGATCTTTCAAAGCTGACACAATACCTAATAAATCTTTGAAGTCAACACAATAAAAGCACATAGTATGTGGTTAACTGAACAGATGCGTGTTTGCTTGGCTTGTCCCTTAGACATTTTTAAAATGATAGTGACAATAATGCATCCTTAGGACAAGGAAAGACTAGTGTAGTGTTTCTCAAAATACCATGTGTGTAAGGCCACCTGGGAATTAAAATTTCAGATTATCGGTCCTCATCTTTAGAGATTCTGACTCAGAAAGTCTCTCTTGGAATCCTCATAAATAACTCTGACGTCCAGGTAATTCAAGGAACCACACTGGATAAAGAGTGGTGCTGATCATTCAGATTTATCATTACATGACTAAAAGGTCTCAGGCATGGCCTTGACTTCTGAAGTTATCTGAAGTGAGTTTGCAATTTATTAAGATAACAAAGAAGAAGATGCATATTTATTTAATAAACACCATCTCATGTAAAAGTTCACTACTACTATTATTACTACAATTGTTTCTATAGGAAAGAGTTGATCAAAGTTAAATGTCCAGAGATCAACAACATTCTTCAGAGTCATTTTTGTAAAACTGTTGTGCCAAATAACATAGCAGGATATTAGGATGGGCTTCTCTGTTAGTTTAGCAGGTAAAGAATTCCTGCGATGCAGGAGACCTCGGTTCAATTCCTGGAAGATCCCCTGGAGGAGGGATAGGCTTCCTCACGCCAGTATTCTTGGGCTTCCTTGGTGGCTCAGACAGTAAAGGATCCACCTGCAATGTGGGAGACCTGGGTTCGATTCCTGGGTTGGGAAGATCCCCTGGAGACGGGAACAGCTACCCATTCCAGTAGTCTGGCCTGAAGAATTCCATGGACAGAGGAGCCTGGCAGGCTACAGTCCATGGGCTCACAGAGTTGTACATGACTGAGTGACTTTCGCTTTAATTTCAGTATATGTTAATGTTTGCAATTGTTCATTTGGGCTTCCCTGGTGGTTCAGACAGCAAAGAATCTGCCTGCAATGTGGGAGGCCTAGGTTCGATCCCTGGGTTGGGAAGATTCCCCGGAGAAGGGAATGGCTACCCATTCCAGTATTCTGGTCTGGAGAGTTCAGTCCATGGGATTGCAAAGAGCTGGACATGATTGAACAACTTTCACTTTCACTCAGACATTGCCGCTTTGCACCATTCTTATTCACTGTCTACATATATGTTATTCTGAATTCTTATTTCCATGGCCTTAATGTCAGTGTAGTTAGCACTTCTCTTAGTTAATGTACAGGCCAAACAATTCTTTGATAATCCAATAAGTAGTATAATTTTCTCCTCTGGAGAATTCATGACATATGTATTTCCATTAGGAAAACAAAGGTCACAAACCCATTCTCCTGGCCTTCTCTCAGCATATGCTCAGAAGGGTGAACATTTGGCCATTACCCTGAAAGATGATGAGAGCCATTTTCATTGTTTGAATCATTCCTAGTCATTTTAATATGGTGCAATGTATATTTTCTGATTCTAGTAGAATTACCTCACTGTAAAGTGAAATATCCTAAATGATACTCACCATGGAGGTAGTATTTGATCCTAAGAAATCAAAATATTTAACAGAACTTCACATTTCATTTCAAACAATATTAGTCCATCCAAGTTTCCCTCTAAAAAGTGGTTTCATGCTCATCTGAGAGACTGCAAGCCATACTCTTGCTTTTAAAGATTCACACAAAGCAATAATCCAGTAAAGATCTGCAGTTGCCTTGGAAATAAGAAAATTTTCTAAGATTGCTTAAATCATCATTTTCTGAATTCATTTGTCTATGTAGCCCCCTTTTCATTTAATATCTATGGATTGCATACAACAATCCACTGTGTAGTATAGTCTTCTCCTCTGGCCAACTATGACGTATACTTTTGCCTACTGGAATATGAAGCTGCAGCTCATAATAACAGCTTTCACTCACTGAGCCCACAAAAGGATGAGCATTTGAACCATAACAATGAAAGAAAGACATTTTCATTTGTAAAAGTCACTCCATGCCATATTAGTACAATATAGATATGAGAATGCTATTTTTGGAGAATTAATTGTTCACATTCTCTCATCCCATCTTTCTATTGCTCTTACATAAATTTAGACACTAAGTCCAGTTCACTCAATTTTGCATTAGAATTCTTTCGAGTCTTAATGTACTTCTCTAAACTATCACTTCTTATCTGAAACAACATAGTCTCTTTCCTGGTGGTCCCTGTGTCTGTAATTTACTTCTGTATGATTCTATTTACAGATTCTACTAGTAGTGTCATATGCTTATTTAAATATACTTAATGTCTCCTTTACGCATAAAGAATAAAATTCTAATTTCTTGAAATTTTATTAAAAGCCATCTTGACTGTCATGCCAACTAACTTTACTAGTTGGTCTGATTTTTGCCTTTTGTACTTCCGCATTCATACTTTATTACATCTAAAATGTCAGATGTTCAAATATTAACCACCTAAGTTGACACTTTTAGGGAAGTTACTCCAGATGATTCGTTTTTGATAAAAACTGAAACTTTTATCTTGCCCTGTTCACCTGGTTGCACTCATGGGACTAAAGAGGCCATCTTTCACTGATATTTCTTTAAAGCTTCAGAAAAATTGCTTGGATTATGGGTGAGACCTTAAGCAAAATGGGCAAATGAATATTTTGTTGGACATTTGGAATTGAGACCAAGAGATTCTAGCCCCAGTTCAGTCAATCTTTTAATGAAAGAGAAATAAATCCAAGAGTTCTGGAAAGTCATGTAGATGGGAAAGCAAGGGAAGTCAGTCTTCAGGAAAACATGCAGTGAGGCAGACATACAGAGAGGAGTAGAAATATGAGGCAGAACATAAACCTTGCAGTATTTGGACACCTGACTACAGTTTACTCCTGAAATCATCCATACTGTAACTGTATCTTGAAAACGTTTGTCCTTTAAGCCAATTTATACCAGTCTCAATACCTTTACAAGCAAGAAGCCAAGGACTACTATAAAGTGAAAGCCCATGTACATCCACACACCCCACATTATTTTTCCTGTGCTGGGAATATTTACCTCTCTATATTACTGCTTGTCAAAATCCTATCCATCATTTAAAACCTACCTCTTGCTTATAACATACTTGAAATACATGCAGTCTCGGTCATATCCAAATTTTTGCAACCCCATGGACAGCTGTCCATGGGATTCTCCTGGCAAGAATACTGGAGTTGGTCGCCATTTCCTACTCCAGGGGATCTTCCTGACCCACGGATTAAACCCACGTATTGTGCGTCTCCTGTACTGGCAGGCAGATTCTTTACCACTGAGCCACCAGGGAAGCCCTGCTGCTGCTGTTGCTAAGTCCCTTCAGTCGTGTCTGACTCTCAGCGACCCCATGGACTGCAGCCCACCAGGTTCCTCCGTCCATGGGATTCTCCAGGCAAGAGTACTGGAGTGGGGTGCCATTGCCTTCTCAGCAGGGAAGCCCTACCTATTGCTTAAAGCCCATCCTAACCTGTCGTGTATAGACATTCACTCTATGTCTGGTCTTCAAAATAATTTTAAAGCACGTATCTTTGCATTTTGTAGGTATGCGAGTGTAAGACTATGTCAGTTACCTTGTATAACCTAGTGCTTATACCTAAAAGCTTGTTTTAAACATGGAGGCATTAATAAAAATATTTTTGAATTGAAGAAGAAATAAGACTCTGTATATTTACCTATTTCCTCTACAGATATAAACCTCCTGATGGAAATTTTAGTTCCAAATAAACTTCATATCAGCCATGATGATCATTTCCTGGAGAGAACACTTGCTTTCCTATTGTTATTTCAGTGAATGCCTCAGTCCCAAAGATGATGAAGCTTTGATTGTCTATTTGTAACTCCCTAGGAAGGGTGAGAAATCACATCCAGATTGTTGGTATAAATATGAGAAAAACTGAAAGCAGGTTTTTGCAAAATCCCAGAGAATAGTGAGGGAGGGTGTCTTGTGGCTGAATAGAGTTCCCAGCTGTGTTTGAAATACACTTCTAATGCATAAGGGATAAATTGCTTTATATAACACCTCCAAGATGTATGCATAATGCAAAAGGGTAAAATCCAATAAACATTGGCAAGTTGATAGATGAATAATTGTTAAATAGACTTCTGAAACCTAAAGGTCATCCGAAATTATCATAAATTGTATTTAACATCTGAATTGATTTTTGGCAGTTTAAGAACCACATGAGCCAAAAACGTGACTCATTTGAAGAAATAAAATTGTTTACACGGTACCTAACATAGAGATACAGCTTCTTACCTCCTCCCCTATAATAGGACTTGCTGAGCTAGAGACCAAAGTCCATTTCAAGAGGGTAAATCTTGACAAGAGGGAAAAAGACCTGAGCTGGAAGTATAGACAGAAGGTGTTTCTTGCAGTGGACTTTACCCAGAGTCCCAATAGCCACTATCTGTTTTAGCGGGCATTATTCTAAGGAAGTGGAAGAAAGGGCAAGGCACAATAGAAAATGGGAAAGACAAATCATTTTTGACAATCTATCAGGTATCAACCAATGCATTAATTGCTTTACTAGTGTCTCATTTAATATTTTAAATGTAATCCTTCTGAAGTGTATCTGAAGTTGCATTTATAATTGGAGCCTGTGTAGAGTCTCATATTTGAGATACTGATGTAGATCATCTGATAAGTTAAGTAGTTTGGCTCAGTTTTGCCTCATTGCTAGCAATGGCTCCAAGATTTATGCTGAAGTCTGTGTTTTTTTGAATTATGCAACCCTGTGCCTGAATCCTGTTTTCTTGATTTTCACTTCTATCTATATCCAGGACCTTGAGTGCTCTTATTGCACACTGACTGTGTGACAGGTTTGGGCTTGAGTACTATTTTTATCTAAGAAGGAGGCAGAGTTTTCTCTAACCTATATCTCCCTCCTACATATATTTGCAAGATAAGAAGCAAACAACACTGTGGGATCAATTCTTACATATATAATTCCAGTTTGGAAGTTCTTTGATAAATAACAATATTGACAATCTTCCTCAAATGATTATTGTTGTTCAGTTGCTCAGTCGTGTCTGACTCTTTGCGACCCTATGGACTGCAGCACACCAGGCTTCCCAGTCCTTCAGTATCTCCTGGAGCTTGCTCAAATTCATGTCCATTGAGTCAGTGATGCCATCCAACCATCTTGTCCTCTGTCATTCCCTTCTCCTTCTGCCTTCAGTCTTTCCCAACATTAGTCTTTTTCAATGAGTCGGCTCTTCTCATCAGGTGGCCAAGGTACTGGAGCATCAGCTTCAGCATCAATCCTTCCAATGAATATTCAGGGTTATTTCCTTTAGGATTGACTCATTTGATCTCCTGGCAGTCCAAGGGACTCTCAAGAGTCTTCTCCAGCACCACAGTTTGAAGGCATAAATTCTTCGATGCTCAGCCTTTTTTATTGTTCATCTCTCACGTCCATACATGACTACTGGAAAACCATAGCTTTCATTATATGGACCTTTGTAGGCAAAGTAATGTCTGCTTTTTAATACGCTGTCTAGGCTTGTCCTCTCATGGTGGTTACCATTATTCCAAATTGAATTTAAGATTATGGTTTTAAAGTATCTAAGAAGAATAAAGAACTTGACAATGCCTTGAATATAGGAGGCCATACTACTGTTTTTATGCTCCTTAAGTTCCTTAGATACTGTTAAATGATAGACTAGAGATTCCTTTAAAATTAGCAGACCTATAGCCATGAAAAGGATAGGAGGTGGGTCTTTAAAAAAGAAGCCACTTAATAAATTTCTGAAAATAAGAAGTGAGTAGAGAAATGATGAAATAGACTGAGAAAAATTTAGGTTTCCTATTTATGCTTTAGGGAGCTAATGTTCACAGACGCATCTCAGAAAGGTCAAGAGCCTAAAACTTCTGAAAATGGGGTGTTAATTGAAAATATACACACAGTTGTTGATACCCCAACACACATAATCACAATCACAACCTTCCCATACACCACTTTACAGTACACAGTAGCTCAGCATTTGCCAAATTAAAAATGATAATAAAATCATGGGGATTTCCTTTTTTGGCAACACATCTGTCTACATAATTCCTCAGAATAACATACCTAAAAATATTAGACAAAGCATGTTTGCAAAGGCTTTTTATATGAAGAGCTGAGATGGCAAAAATGGTAAGGATAATCTTTTGTGCCAAGTAGAGGAGAGTAATAGCGCTCAGAGAGAAGCGGGTTCTGTATCGGCCTCTGTCCTTAGAGTAACTTCTGGCCTGTGTTATTCCAGTGGCCCACTCTGGGGACTCCAGAAACAAAGCACAGGGCCCGAGCCCTGTAGGAAGGTGTCCTAGAGATCCCACAGGCTGCCAAGAACCACAAGAGGATAAGCTATCCATGAGTGAATTAGGAAGGAAAAAAAATCTTGTTTCTGAGGAAGACTGAGAAATTGTGCTTACTCCAAATCTCAGACGAGGTTAAAACAGCATACCTTCAAAACTTACAATAACAAGCCAGTCCTTTCAAAAACTTGACTCTCTCTGTATAACCTGAGACTCTTAAGGCAGGAATGTTATTGAAAGTGATGAATAGGTCATGCGTCCCCAGATATCTGGCAGAAACAATAAAAGTAAATGACTGATAGTTGAAAGTATCACATTAAAAAAGTATATTCTGTGAAAAATAATTGTCACAAAAAATACATACAATATGTCTCCACTTACAGGAAGTTTGTAAACATGTAAAATATAAGATAGAGAGACAGAGAGAGTGGGAGAGAGTTTTGATGACCTCTGGAGAGCAGCATGGGTTATGATGCAACTATCAAAGTCACTGCAGTATCAAAAATATTTAAACATTCCAGTTTTTAATCAGGATGGCACTGACATAGGTGTTCTTTATATTATATTTAATATTAGATATGCTGCAAGTAATTAATAATTTTTAATTACTTGCAGCATATCCAAGAGTTAAGGATATTAAAAAAAATAAAAACTGCTGCCTCCATAGCTACCTGCCATAAAATTGAGCCTGCGAGTCAACTGCCCTCCCCTACGTACACAGAGCCATGCACTCAGCATGCCTCTTGCTTTATTTGTAATCATGATCAAACTACAAAGGTTGTCTAGATAGTTGATAAAAGGCTGCATCCTGAACAAATTTGGCCAAGTAAAGTTAAGAAGAAAAATGATCCTATGGGGCAGGGGAAAGTGGTAACTTAATCAAAATAAAATATTTTTAAACTAGACTACATTAACACCTTCAAAAAAATCAGTAATGAAAATAAAGTATAAAATGAGATTGCCCAGGGCAATTAGACCACATTGCAAATTAACAGTCTCATTGCTGAAGTTAAATAAATGTGCTATATTAATGATTAAGGCACAAATTTGATATGTTCTCCTAGAAATTAAAGAATACCAATTAGTAAAAAAAAAAAAAACATAAAAGTTAGAAGACAAAAAACATCAATCCAGATCCATCATTATATTACTGTTAATTAGCCAGAAAAAAAAATAGATAAAAAGAACCAAAGGGAATTATCGCAAAGTAAAGGGAAGTTCTCAGAACTGAAGGATGATATTATCTTCAAGTAGGAAAGACCCATCTAAGATTCAGAAAACAAATCAACCCCACAAAAGAATGATCAACAAGAACCACACTTAGATGTAGCATTTTGAAATGTCATAATGATATAGATAAAATTACCAGAAATTACCTCAATAGAAAACATAAACCTACCAAAAAAGAGAGAGAGAGAGAAAATCAGACTAGAATCAAAATTTCTTGAACCAAACTAACAGGGAAACAATACTTTTAATGTTCTCAGATGAAAAGTTTTATAACTTAGTATTCTATACCCATTCAGTGGAATATTACTAAGACCATTATTGCTTTCATATTCCTTTTTAGGGAATTATGTGAGGGTGTGTTCCAGAAAAAACATGAATTAAATAATGAAACAAAAAGACAGGGAGTCCAAACAACAATGAACCACACTCAGGAGATTACAGAAGCTTTGGGAAAATAGATATGAATCTGAGCCAAAGAAAGATTAGTGTAAATAAAAATGAAAGCAGTGAGACATAGATTTCCTGAGGCAAGTGTATGGCAAATAAAGGAGAATCTACAGTTTTGATAATGTCCATAAAAATGAAAATTTAACAATGGAAGAAAAATAGAGCCATACAGGCAAATAAGTGTAGTCATAGTGGGATACTTGGTTCTGTAGTAAATGTCTTAGTAAAATTCTAGAAATGTAAACATTATTTACAAGTTTTCCAATATAAGTCACAGAACAGAATATAAGTATTACTAACTTGGTGTTATAAAAGTAAAAGACATGTCATGGAGAACATTTTTCCACTAATATTAACTTGCATGGATTCCATCTCACATCATTGATTCTTGTTACTTACCATCTTTGCATGAAGTTTAAATTCAGAGGTAGGAAATTTTCTTTAACTAGGACATCAGGCTCAGGGAGAATGAACACTTCCTCTGTAAAGTATAGAAAATATCAGTGGCAATAATATGTGTCAATGAAGCTAGCATCAGAAAGAAAGCATACATGATTAAAGAAAGTCAAAGGAAAGTTTCTACCTCATTTTGGTCATGGAGAGTTAATATGTTAGAAGAAGCAAAAAGAGGAAGAGGAAGGAGGGAAAAGCAAATATTCGCAATTATTCATTCATCATTCATTTAATACATACTGATTAAATGCATATTATGTGTTAGGCAAGGTTTCAGGTGCTGAGATATAAGCACCAAATAAAATGGACAGAGATCTTCAAGGAGTTTAAATTCTAGAAACTAGTAAGAGTTAGTATTTACCACTTTTACTATGTATGAGGCATTATTCAAAGTACTTTACATATGCCAACTTGTTTTATACTGACTTTCCACTCCCCATGACAGAGCCAGCATGTAGTGATGTGACTATAAGATAACCGGAGGTAATACTGAAGGCAGGCTCTCTCTCCACTCCCCACTCCAGGAGGAGGTGGATATGTGACCATCCTTAAAACAATCCCTCACACTTCTACCAATCCAGTGCACGGTCATACTGGGATGGCTACAAAAGAAGGCATTTTAGTGACATTGTGTATTCGGGAAGATCCCCTGGAGAAAGGATAGGTGACGCATTCCAGTATTCTTGGGCTTCCCTAGTAGCTCAGCTGGTTAAGAATCCGCCTGCAGTGCAGGAGACCCTGGTTTGATTTCTGGGTCAGGAATTCCCCTGGAGAAGGGATAGGCTACTCACTCCAGTGTTCTTGGGCTTCCTTGGTGGCTCAGTGGGTAAAGAATTTGCCTGCAGTGCGGGAGACCTGGGTTCAGTCCCTGGGTTGGGAAGATCCCCTGGAGAAGGGTACTGCTACCCACTCCAGTATTCTGGCCTGGAGAATTCCATGGACATAGGAGCCTGGGGATGCAAAGAATCAGACACGACTTAACAACTTAACAACATAACACCAAGCTACACACAGAATCAATCACCATGTCTCAATAGTTCAGCAGAGCAAAAATGTATTTCTCGTTGTTGTTTCATTTGCTGCATTAAGGTCTCTAAGGTGTACAGTCACCCAAAGACAATGGAAGTGAAGTGAAGTCACTTAGTCGTGTCTGACTCTTTGCAACCCCATGGACTGTAGCCTGTCAGGCTCCTCCATCTGTGGGATTTTCCAGGCAAGAATACTGGAGTGGGTTGCCATTGGCCATTGTCCATTATCTTTCCAGAGTCGATGGAGGGAGCTTTAATTCACATGTGGCCCTGCCTCCCATCAAACTCCTCAGCTCCTGGGACAGGATAACATATCCTGAGTCTCCTGCCCCACTTGGTGGTCATTTCCCAGCTCCCTGAATGTATAATTGGAATTACCATTCTTAACAGTAACCTCCACAATTGCATCCTTGATCTGTGAGGGAAGGGCTTCCCTGGTGGCTCAGACAGTAAAGCATCTGCCTGCAATGTGGGAGACCTGGGTTCGATCCCTGGGTCGGGAAGATCCCCTGGAGAAGGAAATGCAAGAAATATGGTCAAGAGTCTCAAGTGGAAGTTACAGAAATGTCTCTTCCTTCTGGTCAAAAGTGTTAATCAGAAACAATATCTAATGAGTAGGAGCATGTCTGTGTAGAGAGCAGAGGGCAGAGATTAGCACCAACTCAAAGAGTCCAAAGGATGCACGCACACAACCTCTCTCCTTTAGTTCAGCAGGTCAGTTTCTGCCTCATTACGATAAATTATGCAGTACTGCAGCATGGCATACCATTACCACAACACAACCAAAGGGAGTCCCAACTACAGCTTCAGTTCAGTTCAGTCGCTCAGTTGAGTCCGACTCTTGCAACCCCATGATTTGCAGCAGGCCAGGCCTCCCTGTCCATCACCAACTCCCAGAGTTTACCCAAACTCATGTCCATCAAGTCGGTGATGCCATCCAGCCATCTCATCCTCTGTCGTCCCCTTCTCCTCCTGCCCCCAATCCCTCCCAGCATCAGGGTTTTTCCAATGAGTCAACTCTTTTCATGAGGTGGCCAAAGTATTGGAGTTTCAGCTTTAGCATCAGTCCTTCCAAAGAACACCCAGGACTGATCTCCTTTAGAATGGACTGGTTGGAGCTCCTTGCAGTCCAAGGGACTCTGAAGAGTCTCCTCCAAACACAGTTCAAAAGCATCAATTCTTCAGCACTCAGCTTTCTTCACAGCCCAACTCTCACATCCATACATGACCACTGGAAAAACTATAGCCTTGACTAGACAGACCTTTGTTGGCAAAGTAATGTCTTTGCTTTTGAATACGCTATCTAGGTTGGTCATAACTTTCCTTCCAAGGAGGAAGCATCTTTTAATTTTGTGGCTGCAATCGCCATCTGCAGTGATTTCGGAGCCCCCCAAAATAAAGTCTGACACTGTTTCCAATGTTTCCCCATCTATTTCCCATGAAGTGATGGGACCAGATGCCATGATCTTCATTTTCTGAATGTTGAGCTTTAAGCCAAATTTTTCACTCTCCTCTTTCACTTTCATCAAGAGGGTTTTTAGTTCCTCTTCACTTTCTGCCATAAGGGTGGTGTCATCTGCACATCTGAGGTTATTGATATTTCTCCCAGCAATGCTCAAAATTCCTCAAGCCAGGCTTCAGCAATATGTGAACCATGAAGTCCCAGATGTTCAAGCTGGTTTTAGAAAAGGCAGAGGAACAAGAGATCAAATTACCAACATCCGCTGCATCATCGAAAAAGCAAGAGAATTCCAGAAAAACACCTATTTCTGCTTTATTGACAATGCCAAAGCCTTTGACTATGTGGATCACAATAAACTGTGGAAAATTCTGAAAGAGATGGGAATACCAAACACCTGACCTGCCTCTTGAGAAACCTATGTGTAGGTCAGGAAGCAACAGTTAGAAGTGGACATTGAACAACAGACTTATTCCAAATAGGAAAAGGAGTACGTCAAGGCTGTATATTGTCACCCTGCTTCTTTAACTTATATCATGAGAAACGCTGGACTGGAAGAAACACAAGCTGGAATCAAGACTGCTGGGAGAAATATCAATAACCTCAGATATGCAGATGATACCTAAAAATTATTATGACATCAGGTGGGTAATTTGACAACAATGTCATTGTAAATGCATGGTTTCTTCCAATATTCATGAGAAAAGAGGATCACAAACTGTATTTGTATGGAATAGACAATAATGAATATCTCCAGCTTTATCCTAAGGATATGTTGACTCTCCTATTCTCTGTCTGACTGTTCATGGCTCAGTTGTGTCCAACACTTTGTGAACCAAGGGACTGAGCCCACCAGACTCCTTTGTCCATGGGATTCTCCAGGCAAGAATGCAGGAGTGAGTTGTCATTTCCTTCTCCAGGGAATCTTCTAGACCCAGGGATCAAGCCCAGGTCTCCTGCATTGCAGGTGGATTCTTTATCATCTGAGTCACCAGGGAAACCTCTGTCTAGTCTGAACCAAGGGACCATCCAATAGAGCATCATAATGATCCCCAACATCAGGTTGAATCAACAAAGTAGTTCCTGGGCTTCTTTGGTGATTCAGTGATAAAAGTCCACCTGCTAATCCAAGAGACACAGGTTCAGTCCTTGCTCTGGGAAGATCCCCCATGACATGAAACAGTTAAGCCTGTGCACCACAATTATTGAGCCTGGGCTCCAGAGACCGGGAGCCACAACTGCTGAAGCCTACAGGCCCTAGAGTCCATTCTCTTCAACAAGATGAGTCACCACAATGAGAAGCATGAGCACTGCAACTAGACAGGAGCCCCTGCTCACAGCAACTAGAGAAAAGCTCCTGCTTCATTGAAGACTCAGCACTCCCCCAAATAAAAATAAATAAGATTTTTTACAAAATGAAAGTAGTTACTAAGTTGCAAGCCTTGATAACATATATATACTTGACTATGGGAGGAAAGCTCAGCAAAAATTCAGGGGTTTGACAATATTAAATATTTTAGGGTTCTGTTCATAAGAGGTGGAACAGGACATTGTCTCCAAAGTAAAATGTGAAATATTGCACCTTGTAGATTCTGAGAAATTGTTTAAGGGTATTCTGGAGGTGGTATCCTTCAGCTGGGAAATTGATCTGACCCGTACACTGGGCGGCCATGAAAATCTGCCGTGTTTGAATGAGGCACAGAACAGGACAAGGCTGTGAAGCACCACCAGGCTGTGGTTCAGGCAGTCCTGATGCTTGTGCCGTACAATCTGGAATTCTCTATGGTTTCAGAACTACCAGTGGATGAAAAAAATGCCATGTGGAACTCATACAAGCTCCAGCAGGAGAATCACAGTGGCCAAGCTCTGGAGCAGGGCCAGTCCGCTTGCAGCAGAAAATGATGTGGGCCTTGGAAGGGGCAAAGTGATCATGCAAAACCAAAGGACCTGGGAATTCCCATTGTAATTGGATTCTGTGAGATCCAGAAAGATTGGGTGGGCCCAGAAGCAATCCTCCATCTGATGGAATCAGTGCATCAGAACTGATCAAACACACAAGCTGTGTGAGTAAATGGCTGAGATTCTCATGACCAAGGCATAAGGACACGTCCCTCAGCTTATACCTATATAAGGGTAATCCCCTAAAATCCACTATAGTAATGAGGCCAGAGTACATGGTTTGTACATGGACCAGCTTGGTATGTCTTGGTGGCAGCTAATCACAGATGGTGGCTTCATTGCAGGCTCTCACACTTGGAACAGTAGAAAAGGCAAATCCTCTCAAGCTGACCAGCCTCTTTGTATAGAAGATTAAGGGACCCTCCCAATCTTTGGGCTGATCTCTCCTCTCCAGTCAAGCTGAACTGCTTTTAATTCTCAGAATGTGTCATTTAACTCTGTACCTCTCTGCCCTTGAATATACCATTTCTTCAGCCTGGAATATGTTCCTCATTCCTTCTGCTTCCATTTAATTAGATCCTCAAGTAAAAGTTACCTTAATCTAGAAACTTCTTTCTTCTGCAGGACTGGTCTGAAGTGCCCTGCCATAGCTCACTGGGCGTCCTGTACATTCCAGTGAGTGACATATCATGCCCTGTAATTCCTTGTTAAATACATATCTTGCTTCTCAATAGTAAGTTTCCTGAGCACAGAAGCAACTATGTCCATATATATTATATTTTCTTATACATGTTGCATATATTTACATATAAACACATATATTCACATATAAACACATATATTCATATATATTTATTTTGCATGTGCTCAGCTATTTAGAATAAATAAAAATTCAGACTAGGTTTTTATTTAAATACTTACATGTGGATGTGTTAGTCATTCAGTTGTGTCTGACTCTTCATAATCCCATGGACTGTGGCCCGCTAGGCTCCTCTGTCCATGAGATTTTCCAGGCAAGAATACTGGAGTGGGTTGCCATTTCCTTCTCCAAAATACTTACATAGGACCAGTTAAATTCTTAAAAGGAGACTTGACATTAGAAGCAGAGCTGCAATAAACATAAAAGGATTGCATTTTAGAATTATAATGCTTCCCAAATCTGTTTAACAGCTTCTGGAATTAAATATATTAATCATTAAAGTATAGCGTGCTTAGTACATTTTTTAGGTTTAAGAACACTGTAGTTTAATGATTAAACACTCCTGGTGGAAAAGTATCCATATAGAGAAACCTATTTTCTAAGTAAAGTGAAAACTTTTCAGTAATATTATGCTATATATAAACTACCCATAATGGCATAAGTAAAGCAAGTATTTTTATAATGTTCTTCAAAATAAAATACAATTGTATCTTTTTGGAGGATGCGACTGGTAGATATAATCACATTTAATTTTCCTGTTCACTAAAAAATGGAGAAACACACAAAAAAAGAAAGAATGAAAAAAGTCACCAAAATTGGCCTTGGTTTCATCTCACCGGGCATCCTCAATTGTTTAAATGGATGTTTTCAGGATGCAGTACTTTCTTTCCACCAGAACTGCCCCACCTCACATGAAACAAGCAACAGCACAGCTTTTACTTGCTTTGATTCTTTTATGTGGCTCATCTCAAGCTGTATAAAAAGCCATAGAGAAACGCATGGGCATCGTCACATATGCTCATTATTAGAGCTTCCACTTTAGTTTGGTGAAAAAGCTCATACTTATTTTCCTCATTACATTGCATACGTAGATATTATTAGATATATCACATGGCAAGATTTATATTATATCTTCAAGTTGGTTTTTAATATCTTGCATCAATTTGAGTTCTGAAGTTTTGGCTTGTCTGTTCGGACCTGAACTGATGCCTCCAAAGGGAAACACACTAAGATGTGTCAGAAGAGTCTTCAGTGAAGGTTCCCTTCAGTGGACCATTTAGCACTCTCTCTTTGCTTTTACATTTCTTACATGTTTGCAAGATTTTTTTTAATTGAAATTTATGTTTTTACAGAGTTACAGTATCCTTTGTGATTATACTGAACTCTGATTCAGCCTCATGTATCTGAGCTAAAATGTGTAAAGCAGAATAATTCCTAATACAGTTCTTTAAAAGTGCGTTTTTCACAGCTAAGGGAAAATTAAAATCTGAGCAGCCAATTCAGTTTCAGGGAGGACTGAGACAAATGAAACGTTGGCCATTTATGAATTACTTGAGTGCTTATTATGTTTCTGTAATAAGCAAATAAGTTATTTGCTAACAATAACTTTTGACAGGATTTAAGAAAGGCCTATGGTCATTCTGCAGATGTCAAAACCCTAAAGTCAATATGCTGAATTGTATTTTTGGAATAGCCTCCTGAAATATTTCTAGAACAGAAGGTAATTTGTGTTTCCACTTCAATTTGTGTTATATAGTGATGACTTTGGGGACATTTAATATTAAAAATTCCATCTCTTTAGAAAAATCACACAAATTAAATAGTTACTCTAAAAGAACTCTATGGGAATACATTTGGTGGTTTTAAGATATCCTACTTACAATACAATTTATGATATGACAGTCATAATACTATACAGGCATCTCATGAAATATAATGAAAGAAGATTGGAAAGTGATTATAAAACGGAAACTGATGAAGTAGAATTAATAAAATGTCGCTGTGAAGCTTAGCTCATTCATTTAACAGGTCTTAAGGTGACTGGACAGTTTAAGGTCATTGAACCTTAGCTTCTCCTCATATCAAATGGGGATACTATCACCTAACACCTAGAACATTTGTGAGCATAACTTAAATGAAATAATTGTGGCAAGCTCCTGCTTATTAATGTTGTTCAATAAACATTAATCCTCCTCACCAAGATTCACTGGTTGCATTCTTTTGGAAGTCATACAAAGGCATTCTAGTGGTTTGGTGATTTTCTTTGAAAATGATTTTTGCTTTCATACTGCTCTTTAGTGACTTCCTAAGGCTGCTTCCTGCTGAAATAATGTATTATTCTATGCATTCTCATGTGCTTCATCCAAGTACTGATATATTAGGTGTGAAAGACTTTAAACTCTTTCCAGGTCCAGCGGGGTTGGGCTCCCACTCCCCTAGGAACTCAGCTTGTAGTAATATGTTACGCATCAGGTATCAGGCCAAAACTGACTCCAGAATTTATAAAATGGCTTTCTATATGTATCAATTTTGTTTAAATATTATATTATCATGTGCTACATAAAAGTATTTTATACGAATATTAGAGTTATATTTTATATCTTACTCAGATGTGCCATGCATTCATCTGTCTCCATATCTCAGTTTCTTACAGGAACGGAGGAAGGCTGAAAAACTGAAGATACCTGAGTGACAGAGATAATATGTAAGTCAACTTGATGTCTTTATGCTCCTATTAGCAGGTTGTAATATAAACTCATCTTTCAGTTGAACTCCACTGTTCATCAAAGCATTTTTTTTTTCTGTACAAGTGCTGTAACAGAAAATGAGTGGTTAATAAGTATCAAATATTGAAGAAACAAGTTCAGATTGCACCAGTTCAGTTCAGTTCAGTCACTCAGTCATGTCTGACTCTTTGCAACCCCATGGACTGCAGCATGCCAGGCTTCCTGGTCCATCACCAACTCCTGGAACTTGCTCAGACTCATTTCCACCCAGTTGGTGATGCCATCCAACCATCTCATCCTCTGCTGTCCCCTTATCCTCCTGCCTCCAATATTTCCCAGCATCAGAGTCTTTTCAGATGAGTCAGTTCTTTGCCTCAGGTGGCCAAAGTGTTGAAGTTTCAGCTTCAGCATCAGTCCTGCCAATGAATATTCAGGACTGATTTCCTTTAGGATTGAATGATGGCACCAGAGAGACTAACAATGACAAAAGGTAAGTATGAAACTAAGGTTAGGGCAAACATTTCCCAGGATTATGTATGCATGTTCATATGTATATATGCTTAGTAGCTCAGCTGTGTCCGACCTTTTGCAACCCCATGAATTGTAACCCACCAGGATGCTCTGTCCATGGGATTTTTCAAGAACACTTGCTTGAAAAATACTTCCTATTTCTTCCTCCAGGAAATCTTCCCATATCTCTTGCATCTTCTGCATTGGCAGGCAGATTCTTTACCACTGCACCACTTGGGAAGTCCAGTGTGTGTGCTTGCGTGTATGTGTGCTTGTGTGTGTGTGTGTGTGTGTGTGTGTGTGTGAATATAAAATAACACATATTCAGGGTATCCATTGAATAAACTTTATGAGCTTTGCTAGTTTGTGCTGCTCCAGGAATTTGTTGACTACATCTATGTTGTTAAATTTGTAGACATAAGTTTGTTCAGAGTGTAATCTTTTAGTATTTGATGCCTATAGGATCTGAAGTGATGCCCTCTATATCTCATTTGTTACATTGTTAATTTAAACCTTCTATTTTTATTTTACTTTGTTTCATTTTAATTTCTTTGATCAATCTTCCTAGAGGTATATTGATTTAATTGCTGTTTGCCAAGGGTTTCAGTGATTTAGTTTTACTGATTTTTCTCTAATTTTAAAAATTCTTAATGCCATTGTTTTCTTCAGTTATCTTTACTGTATCCTTCTGTCCACTTGGTATGAGTTTAATATACTTTCATTTATTTAGAGATACTTTTAGATGGTTAATATAAGAACTTTATTATTTTCTAGTAAAAGCAATTATTGCTCTAAAATTTCCTCTAAGTAGTTCTTTACCCACATCAAACAAATTCCTTCTATTCTATCTTTATTTAATTAACAATATTTCTAATTTCATTTGCAAGTTCTTTCTTTATTCCTGGTTATTTAGAAATGCATCATTCACTTCTCAAATATTTAACAGTTTTCGAGATATATTTGTTATTGATTTCAATTTTAATTTTGTATGGTCCGTCAATATAGTTCATATTATCTTAGTTCATAAAGTTTGTCAATATTTGTTTTTCAGTATAGAATATGTTGTATCTTGGTGAATATTCAAGCATTGAAATTAATGTGTATTCTGGTCTTGCTGAGCGGAATATTCCATAAATATCACTTAGTTCCTGTTGGTTTGATAGTGTTATTTAGACTTCTATATATATGTTTACTGCTTCTGAATTTACTTTTTCTATCAATATTACTTAGAATTGTTGAAATCTCCAAATATAAGTATGGATTTTTTCATTTCTTCTTTCACTGATACGTTTTGCTTTATGCATTTTGTGTTCCTTATTTTAGTTACATACATATTTAGAATTATTATGTTTTCTTGGTCAATTGTCTCTCATGATTATGTAAAGTCTTTTATTATCATTGGTAATTTTTTTTTCTGATGTGTACTTCTCTTTTATTAGCATAGTTTACAACTTTACTTGATGAATTAAATTCAATATTGTAAATGCTAAATATTTTTGCATGGATATAAATAATAAAACAACAGTGGAGACAAAATGAAACTATAAGAGGTATTCAGTCCATAAGTAGATAGATTTAAAGATCTAAATGTAAGGTCAGAAACTATAAAACTCCTAGAGGAGAACATAGGCAAAACACTCTCAGACATAAATCACAGCAGGATCCTCTATGATCCACCTCCCAGAATTCTGGAAATAAAAGCAAAAATAAACAAATGGGATGTAATTAAAATTAAAAGCTTCTGCACAACAAAGGAAACTATAAGCAAGGTGAAAAGACAGCCTTCTGAATGGGAGAAAATAATAGCAAATGAAGCAACTGACAAACAATTAATCTCAAAAATATACAAGCAACTTATGCAGCTCAATTCCAGAAAAATAAACGACCCAATCAAAAAATGGGCCAAAGAACTAAATAGACATTTCTCCAAAGAAGACATACGGATGGCTAACAAACACATGAAAAGATGCTCAACATCACTCATTATTAGAGAAATGCAAATCAAAACCACAATGAGGTACCACTTCACACCAGTCAGAATGGCTGCGATCCAAAAATCTGCAAGCAATAAATGCTGGAGAGGGTGTGGAGAAAAGGGAACCCTCCTACACTGTTGGTGGGAATGCAAACTAGTACAGCCACTATGGAGAACAGTGTGGAGATTCCTTAAAAAATTGCAAATAGAACCAGCTTATGACCCAGCAATCCCACTGCTGGGCATACACACCGAGGAAACCAGAATTGAAAGAGACACATGTACCCCAATGTTCATCGCAGCACTGTTTATAATAGCCAGGACATGGAAACAACCTAGATGTCCATCAGCAGATGAATGGATAAGACAGCTGTGGTACATATACACAATGGAGTATTACTCAGCCGTTAAAAAGAATTCATTTGAATCAGTTCTGATGAGATGGATGAAACTGGAGCCAATTATACAGAGTGAAGTAAGCCAGAAAGAAAAACACCAATACAGTATACTAACACATATATATGGAATTTAGGAAGATGGCAATGACGACCCTGTATGCAAGACAGGAAAAAAGACACAGATGTGTATAATGGACTTTTGGACTCAGAGGGAGAGGGAGAGGGTGGGATGATTTGGGAGAATGGGAATTCTAACATGTATACTATCATGTAAGAATTGAATCGCCAGTCCATGTCTGACGCAGGGTGCAGCATGCTTGGGGCTGGTGCATGGGGATGACCCAGAGAGATGTTGTGGGGAGGGAGGTGGGAGGGGGGTTCATGTTTGGGAACGCATGTAAGAATTAAAGATTTTAAAATTTAAAAAAAAAAAAATAAAAAAAAACATAAGTAGATAGATAAAGAATGAAAAATACAAACAACAGATGGAATATAGCCAAAACAAGTATCAAGCTTGTAGATTTCAAGCCAAACAAATTCATAATTATATAAAGTAGAACTGACACCAAAATATCAAATAAAGAACTAAACATTCAAGGTCTCACTGTCTATATAAAACCAACTTTAAATGTAAAAACAGAGATAGATTAAACAAACCAGAGAGAAAGAGTAACAAGATATAAGATATACCATGTAAGCATCAATCAAAATAAAGCTGAACTTGTTATTTCCATTTTATTCTATAGTTTTTGACCCTTCTAAAATTTTTCCTTGTTTATGTTGTCCAGCTTTTTCATGATAGATGTTAAAATATTAACTATAGATAAATTCCCTGTCTACTAATATCTGTGTCATCTCCTAGTTTATTCTGTGGAATGAGACTGTCATCTCTCGATAGTGATAATTTCTCTTTTCCCTTGCTTTGTGTGTGTCTGTTGATAGTTTTCATTAATTGCTGGACATAGCCTGCAGAACAGTAGAGACTAAAGTATATAGTATTTATACCTGGAAATGGTCACAATTCTTCTACTGTGTTGTTAGCATGGCAATTAAGTTGATCTAGTTAGGAGTTGAGCTAGTTTTGTATTTTGTTGGCAATGTTTTTACCTTCAGTTCACAGCAATTTCAAATTTCTCTGTTCTGTTTATTATGGTGGGGATGGTTTGAGATTCTTTTTCCCCCTACCAACTTTCCTGCTCCAGCCTCTGCCTTAGTCTTTTCCTGCCTGTCTGTACTGCAGGTAGCCTCTCTTTCTACCCTCTTGTCCTTCTCAAGCACCAGCGTCCTCTTGTTTGTTATCTGGTACTTGCTAACCCAGTGGTGGGTAGTCTGAGAGTGTTCTCTGTTGTCCTGGGTCAGCCTTATTTCTATTTTTTATTTATTTATTTTTTCAGCCTTATTTTTAGACTGGACATTTGTACCTATGCCCACTGGGTAGTAATTCCTCTATGACACAGCCTTTTCCCCAGCAACAAGCAATCTTTAATTTTCTGGACCCAGGAGAAATTTCTGTCCCTTCTCCAGAACTGCCTTCCCCAATGGCTCAAGTGGTAAAGAATCTGCCTGCAATGAAGGAGACTCAAAAGACATAGGTTCGCTCCCTGGAAAAGGAAATGGCAAACCACTCCAGTATTCTTGCCTGGAGAATCCAATAGACAGAGGAGCCTGGTGGGCTACAGTTTCTGAGAAGCTGAGAAGAATCTGACAGTACTGAGCATGCACACATCTCCAGGACTAGATGGCTTTTTATTTTTTTATATCTTCCAGCTGCAGTAGGTCTTCACTCAGCTTTGGGGCTGGAAGGGTTGCTACCTTTTCCTCAGTGAGTTAAGTCTTTCATTCTTAAGGCCTTTTTGGGACTTCATGCCTTTCTGTATTTGTGGCTGTTCCCTTTCTCTAGACGTGCACTGCAAAGGATATAATCAATTATAGGATTAAATATTAAATTAAATTAGAAATTAAATTAAAGGATACAACAAAAAATGATTATATCCTTTGCAGCCAAAGATGGAAAAGCTCTATACAGTCAACAAAAACAAGACTGGGAGCAGACTGTAGCTCAGATCATGAACTCCTTATTGCCAAATTCAGACTTAAATTAAAGAAAGTGGGGAAAACCACTATACAATTCTGCTATGACCTAAATCAAATGCCATTTGACTATACAGTGGATGTGAGAAATAGATTTAAAGGACTAGATGTGAAAGACAAGAGTGCCTGATGAACTATGGATGGAAGTTTGTGACATTGTACAGGAGACAGGGAGCAAGACCATCCCCATGGAAAAGAAAGGCAAAAATGCAAAATGGCTGTCAGAGGAGACCTTACAAATAGCTGTGAAAAGAAGATAAGAGAAAAGCAAAGGAGAAAAGGAAAGATATAAGAATCTGAATGCAGAGTTCCAAAGAATAGCAAGGAGAGATAAGAAAGCCTTCCTCAGTGATCAATGCAAAGAAATAGAGGAAAACAATAGAATGGGAAAGACTAGAGATCTCTTCAAGAAAATTAGAGATACCAAGGGCACATTTCATGCAAAGAGGGCTCAATAAACAACAGAAATGGTATGGACTTAACAGAAGCAGAAGATATTAAGAAGAGGTGGCAAAAATACACAGAAGAACTGTATAAAAACGATCTTCACGACCAAGATAATCATAAAGTTGTGATCACTCCCACTCACCTAGAGCTGGACATCCTGGAATGTGAAGTCAAGTGGGCCCTAGGAAGCATCACTACAAACAAAGCTTGTGGAGGTGATGGAATTCCAGTTGAGCTATTTAAAATTCTAAAAGATGATGCTGTGAAAGTGCTGCACTCAATATGCCAGCAAATTTGGAAAACTCAGCCATGGCCATTGGACTGGAAGAGTTCGTTTTCGTTCCAATCCCTAAGAAAGACAATTCCAAAGAATGTTAAAACTACCACACAATTGCACTCATCTCACATGCTAGTAAAGCAATGCTCAAAATTCTCCAAGTCAGGCTTCAGCAATACGTGAACAGTGAACTTCCAGATGTTCAAGCTGGTTATAGAAAAGGCAGAGGAACCAGAGATCAAATTGCCAACATCTAGTGGATAAAGGAAAAAGCAAGAGAGTTCCAGAAAAATGTCTACTTCTGCTTTATTGACTATGCCAAAGCCTTTGACTGTGTGGATCACAGTAAACTGTGGAAAATTCTGAAAGAGATGGGAATATCAGAGCATCTGACCTGCCCCTTGAGAAACCTATATGTAGATCAGGAAGCAACCATTGGAAGTGGACATGGAACAACAGACTGGTTCTAAATAGGAAAAGGAGTACGTCAAGGCTATATATTGTCACCCCGCTTATTTAACTTCTATGCAGAGTACATCATGGGAAATACTGGGCTGGAGGAAGCACAAGCTGGAATCAAGATTGCTGGGAGAAATATCAATAACCTCAGATATGCAAATGATACCACCCTTATGGCAGAAAGTCAAAAACTAAAGAGTCTCTTGATGAAAGTGAAAGAAGAGAGTGAAAAAGTTGGTTTTAAGCTCAACATTCAGGAAACAAAGATCATGGCATTTGGTCCCATCACTTCATGGGAAATAGATGGGGAAACAGTGGAAACCATGGCTGACTATTTTTCCTGGGCTCCAAAATCATTGCAGATGGTGATTGCAATCATGAAATTAAAAGACACTTGCTCCTTGGAAGGAAAGTTATGACCAACCTAGACAGCATATTACAAAGCAGAGACATTACTTTGTCAACAAAGGTCTGTCTAGTCAAGGCTATTGTTTTTCCAGTGGTCATATATGGATGTGAGAGTTGGACTGTGAAGAAAGTTGAGCACTGAAGAATTGATGTTTTTGAACTGTGGTGTTGGAGAAGACTCTTGAGAGTCCCTTGGACTGCAAGGAGATCCAACCAGTCCATCCTAAAGGAGATCAGTCCTAGGTGTTTGTTGGAGGGACTGATGTTGAAGCTGAAACTCCAATACTTTGGCCACCTGATGTGAAGAGCTGACTCATTTGAAAAGACCCTGTTTCTGTGAAACGTTGAGGGCATGAGGAAAAGAGGACAACAGAGGATGAGATGGTTGAATGGTATCACTGACACAATGGACTTGGGTTTGGGTGGACTCCGGGAGTTGATGATGGACAGGGAGGCCTGGCATACTGCAGTTCATGGGGTTGCAAAGAGTTGGACACGACTGAGTGACTGAACTGAACTGAACTGAGACCTGCACTGATAAAGAAGGCTTTCTTCAGTCTGCTTCCTACCACCATTCTTTCACCATTCTTTTTTGTGAGCGCTCAGTGAAAATCCATGAAGAAAAACCTTTAAGAGAGCATAACTTCCTCTGGATCTATATCACCCAGAATTTGCCTGCTCTTGCACTAACCCAGAACTCACCTTTTAGCAATTTCCAAATAGCAATTTCAAGGCTGTATATTGTCACCCTGCTTATTTAACTTATACGCAGAGTACAGTTTAGCTAATTTTTGTTACCTGCTTCAGTGGAGGCACTGTCTTTCTCCTGATGCCATAGATGAGCCAGTACTTATGTTCCATCTTCTCTTGGAGAAACTCATCATATCCTGGATTTCAGCCTATTGGTTATAGCTCTCTGAATGGTAGAGAAAATGAGTGTGTTTTTATTGTTTTGTATGTCATTCTGTTATATTATTTTACATTTTTATATTTATAACTTCTATACCTTCCTTTCTAGTTAGAACTTCTAATTTTTAAATTAAGAAAATAGTGATTTTATCTAGTTCATTTATACGTTCTAGAATATAATTAAGTAAACCAGATTAATTCCTTTGTCAGTTTTTCAGTGCATAATTATTAAATATCTTCTATGTTTTAGTGGTTATTTTAGTTTTAGTGATATAATCTATTATTTACATTTTAATGATATAATCCCACCTAAATCTTACAAAATATTTGATTCGTCTAAAATTTTCAAATAGTTTTTACGGTTAGATTTTATTGTGGATATTACTTTTGCAAAATACAAAATTTCCAGATCAAAACTTTAAAATCAATCTCTTATAAAGATTACTACATTGTCCTTTAAAAATGTAAGCAGTAATAATTTTATTTTATACTCTATATTAAGTATAATGAATATCATTCTATGTTGACTATTTTTACTTAGTATAATTTTTCTGGGATTTTTTTTAAAATTTTAATTGCAATGAATGGGTATAGATCTATTTATGTTTACATCTATAGTGTGTTTTATACGTTTTAGCCATTGTGATTTTTTCTATTATTTATTTATACAATGATATTTACTAGGCATTGAATAGAAGCTTATATTTTAATTTTTGAAACTTATGACAACACAAGTAAACAGGACAAAGGCATTCCATGTGGACATATGGTAGGGTCAAAATACACTTCCATCAGAGAGGTATGTAGAGATCATTTCAGGTTATGGAAAGAACATGATATCCAATAAAAGGCAAGAGTCATCAAACGAATGGCAAGAGAAAAAATAGATAGTAAAGAGACCAAAACACAAAAAAAATAATGAGGTTATATTGGAAAAGTAGAAGACAAGCTCTATTGAATATTATTTAATGTTTTAAGGCCTTGTGAATAATCATAGCAAAATAGGCCACATTGAGGAACAGCCTGCGCGGGTAACTCAGCAAAATCTTCCCCCCATAGGAATCTGATGAGAAGTTTGTACGCAGTACTTTTAGAGTACAAAATTTCCTTGCAAATACAGTCCTTCTATAAATATGAATCAGGAAGATAAAGTGTTTGCTGTGCATCTTGTGTGGGAACTAGATAGTTCTGCCTGATTCTTGATTTATTAAGAGTGCTATTTCCACATAGACTAAATACATCATATGAAATCTTTAAACATGCTTTGGAAGGGTTTATAGAATTTGTATATAGTAAAAAGTAAATCTGTTATTCACACATGAAATTTAACAAAGATGAAAGCAGGAATCTTTAAATTTCACATTTTCTAATATAATTTGTTGTGTGGGTATACATGTGTATGTGTGTCCATATGCATGCATTTTGGTAAGAAAAATTGTTGAGCAGTAATTTAGTCAGATAATAAACCGTACTGCTTTTTCTTAAATTCTTGATTCTGTCAATGAATTGTTACATGTTTAGCAAGCCTTACTGTTACATATATTTTGCTTATATTGTAAATACCCAAATCACCCTGATGCTCTCTAGAATCAAACAAATAGGCTCAGCCCTAGTTTAAGCCAGACTCAGAGAGAAGTGTTTCTCAAAGATTTACAGCTTGGAATTTTTCTGTTTGGGATAGGAAGGTGTTAAAAGTCTGCACAAAAGAATAAGTGATGTGACTATCTCAGAGGGTTCACTCTGGTAGCTTTATGGAGCATAGTCTGTTGGCAAACAAGAGCAAAAGCAGATAATTTAGCCAGCTAATGATTCATGGTAATGGCCTGTTTCAGTGTGTTGGTATGGGGGCAGTGAGAAGTGGCCGAAATCTAAATATATTACCAAGATAGAGGCAGCAGATTATCTTGATGGGTAGAATGAGAGAAAAAACAAAGATGACTTAGAGGGTTTTTTTGTTTTTATTTTTTTTCCCTTTTTTCTTCTGAGCAACTGTAAGGATAGAGTTCCTGTTAACAAGAGGGGAAAGGCTATCTAATAGCAGGTTTGGAGAGAAAGATCAGTACTTCAATTTTGAACACATTAGTTTTGAATGATCAAAATGAGATAAATAGAAGGAGTAAGTAAGGATATCATATAGGCAGTTGATTATACAAGTCTGAAATTTCATGGGAAATCCAGGCTGTGGATAAAAAGTCTGGGGTCATTATTAGCATCACCAGATATTTAGTATAAAAGTGATTAAAATAGATAGTTTTCAAGTTAGTGAGAATAAACTTTCAAGTAGAATAATCTAAATAGGTACAAGGACTCTTTTGAGACACAGGAGGCAAAAAATAACCAATAAAAATGATGAGAAGAAAGAATCATACTCCACTCATAGTCATTGGTTACTTTTAAATTGCCAGACACCTTCATATGTGATTTAATTTAATTTTCAAAAGTGTGTAGGAGATAATCTCTCTGATATAAATGAAGAAAATAATTTGGAGGGATCATCTTACTCAAGGTCACATATTTTAGGTAGTAGAGATTGTTTTTGAATCCTGGTGTTGAGATTTCAAGGCAAGTAAACTTTGCACTATTCAAGTAACTCATGGTCCCTTCAACATTTGTGTCTTTGGGTTCATTATATGAAAATATCAACTCTAAATAGTGGTTAAATATTACAAAAGGAATGCAGTTAGCGTTGGCCACAAGAATTTAGTAAACATCATTTTGGCCTAACTTGATGTAATACGCAAAATCAATATGTTTGGAATGAGTTTGAGGAACATAGGGAAAATGGGAGAATTTGAAACAAAGGACGTTAGGCAGGAAAGATGGAAGTAAAATTTGCCCAGTTGTATCCAACTTTTTCTAACCCCATGGACTATACAGTCCATGGAATTCTCTAGGCCTGAATACTGGAGTGCGTAGCCTATCCCTTCTCCAGTGGATCTTCCCAACCCAGGAATCAAACCAGTGTCTCCTGCACTGCGGGTGGATTCTTTCCCAACTGAGGGAAGCTTGAACAATTGAGGCACTGCATATTAAAAATAAGATTCAACTAGTTGCTCATTGCCTGGAAAATCCCAAGGTCGGAGGAGCCTGGTGGGCTGCAGTCCATGGGGTCGCAAAGAGTCGGACACAACTGAGCGACTTCACTTTCAATTTTCACTTTCCACTTTCATGCATTGGAGAAGGAAATAGCAACCCACTCCAGTGTTCTTGCCTGGAGAATCCCAGGGACAGGGGACCCTGGTGGGCTGCCGTCTATGGGGTCGGACAGAGTCGGACATGACTGAAGTGACTTAGCAGCAGCAGCAGCAGCCTCTTTTATGGGTTGACCTAATTAGGTCAGTCTCACCAAAGTTAAATTCCTTTTCTTAAGATCAGGTGTGCATACAACATAATATAATCATGGTAGTGACTCTCATCCTATTAATAGTCTCAGTACATACTTGAGGTGAAGGAAACGTACAGGGTGTATACTGATGATTAGGTATCCACCGCCTCACAAGCAGAACCATATTGCTGAGAGTAGAGTGAATTTACATCTTTAGGTATGGATCACAATTTCCTTTCAACCTTCAAATTACAAATGACCTTACTGGTCCATTTCTTCTCACGCATTGGGTTATTCTCCAATCTTTTTGAAAAAATTACTCTGTGTCTCCAGGAAGTTTATTTCCATCCTTCTCTGAAAACAATGCTCAACCTTATCCCGCCTATGAGATAGGGTCCTTTTAGATAATTTCAGTATAACTTTCTGATATCTGTACTGGTATGAGAAAAGAAAGGACAATGATATATAAGTGCTCTTGCTGCTAGAATTCTTGAACACAAAAATGTATCTGAAGCAGTCTCTGCTCCTGCCAAGGATCTTACAATATGGTAGAAGGCAAGGCTCAAAACCTCATTCTATTGCTAAATTATCCCTGGTCTAGTTCTCATATTGGTTCCCAGAGTTTCTAAATTACATGGAAATGATCTGTCCATGCCCTGGTAACATCATTTATTGAGCACTCCCACTTTGCTGGGTAGTTAATAATGACAATGCAAGTATATACCACTTACTTTCCTCAGCATTATATAGTAGTGCAACATTACTATGGTACTAGTATTATTCCAATTTTATACACAGGGTAACTGAGAAGTTGCATATCGTGCACAACATCCTATGGTCTCACAGACAGAAAGGGGCAAAGCCAAGTTTACAAGTAAGGTAGTCTAGTATCTGATACTGAATTCTTAGTCTTTACACCTTGCCACCTCTCTTAAGTCTCTGAAAATTATTCTAAAATATAAACCTCCAGTATGATAAACACTCTATATGACTATCATTTAAATCAAATGTCCAGTAAAGGACCTAAAGAGTCTTTCTATAACAATTGTTAGGTATCCTTTGGAGTTATACTTTGATGGGAAGAAAAATGACAGGATAAACATATTAAGCTATAACCATTTCTTGTGAATCTGCTCAACACTTTTATATGTAGTTTCTAGAACAGTTAATATTCATTCATTCATTAAAAAAACTATCTGTTAATCTTCTTGAAAGTAATAGAGAGCTAGGGATCTAGGAATCTCTTTCTCCCAGAAGTGAATCAGATAATCTCTTCCCAGGAATTCAAGGATAGATTACTTCCTATACCTTTTTGTATCACCCAAAACAGCTTTTCTCACTATTAGTCTCTTTCCTCAGGTAAGTCTCTATTGTAGAATTACAGTTCTGGATGGTAGCATGCTAACCAGCTGTCCTGAGTAAATGAAATGACCTCTCTCCCTCTCTGTTTCTCTCCCTCTTTCAGAATGAAAGAAGATTATTTTTGACTATTCAGCAGCATTAAATGTCATTAGCAGAGGCTCTGAAAGCCATGTGGTCAGCATGACTTAATGGACAGAGACACTGAGTCTGAGAGAGTTAGATGAGTTGTTAAAGTTCACACAGCTAATTAACTACATAACATGGATTAGAATGCAGAGCTCCTGATTCAAAGTCTAGTGGTCTTCATCAGGATTATGTGATATCCATCAAAGCCAGTATGTATTAACATAATCACATTTCATAACTGATCTCCCTGCTGGTATCTCACAATAGAGACTAGATTTTAAATTTTATTCTCCTTTCCCTTTAAGTTTCTTAACAAAGAGTTGAAATGAAAGAAAGTCATATTCTTTTTTTCTTTTTACATGAAACTTTTGTTGACTTTAGCAATCATAAAGTGGTAAAAACAGAGACTCTTCTTAAACTTAATTATAGATATACTAATAGTTCTTTGTAGTCAGCTCTTCATTTGCATGTCTAATGTGTTGCATTATCTTTTCACATTTAAATTTATTAAGTGAAGAAAAAATGATTGTTAAACAAGTCTACATACATTAAGAAAAGCTTTTTTCACCCTCTGCTTTGAAAAGTACCCTATTCTGTATTGAGGTTTAAATAAATGCAATATTTATTAATTCACAAAGACTTATATGGCTTTGTGATTATGAACAAGGGAAAAATATGAGAAAACGTAAAGTTAGCAAAAGAAAATCTTTAAGGAAAAATTCCATGTCAGTCAAAAGCATTAAAGCTTGATGCTTTGAAACTCCAATCGTTAAGCCTTGGGCATGAAACAAGAAAGCGACAAGGTTGACTGAATTAAACACACATTTGCCAACAGTTGGCAGGTTTTGAAAGTGCTAAGATATGAATGTTGGGTTTTATATATGCATAAATATGTATTAACACTTGTCTATAGGTATTTACCAACTCCCAGAGTCCACCCACACCCATGTACATCAAGTCGGTGATGCCATCCAACTATCTCATCCTCTCTCATCCCCTTCTCCTCCTGCCTTCAATCTTTTCCAGCATCAGGGTCTTTTCAAATGAATCAGCTCTTTGCATCAGGTGGCCAAAGTATTGGAGTTTCAGCTTGAACATCAGTCCTTCCAATGAACACCCAGGACTGACTGCCAATCTGGAGGGATGTTTATTTATGCCATTTATTAAACTAAAACGTTATCAGCTAGACCTATTATGATTAGTTTGCAATATATAAAAATATCAAATCATAATGCTATATACTTGAAACTAATATAAATTATACCTCAATTTAAAAAATATTAAAACAGCTCTAGAAAAGTACTATTTTAATTTTTTTCCTACCAAAGGCAATATTTTGGATCAAATCAAGAATGCTATGAAAGGCTTTATTATGTGAGAATCTCAATGTGCATTGGACTGGCCCCTCTTGATTCCATTGCTCCTCCTTCTATTCCATGTTGGTGGCGGTGGTTGTGGTTTAGTTGCTAAGTCGTGTCCAACTCTTGTGACCCCGTGGACTGTAGCCCTCCAGGTTCCTCTGTCCATGGGATTTTCCAGGCAAAAATACTGGAATGGATTGCCATTTCCTTCTCCAGGGGATCTTCTATTCCACGTTACTATTTGTTAAATCTACTTGCTTTAGTCTTGTCTTTCTTCTTGAATGTACTCCTTTGTTCTTGCTAAATCCCTTAAGTTGTGTCTGATTGTTTATGACTTGGACTGCAACTCCCATGGACTGCAGCACACCAGGCTCCTAGGTCTTCCATTATCTCCTGGAGTTTGCTCAAATTCATGTCCACTGAGTTGGTGATGCTATCAAACCATCTCATCCTGTATTCCACTATAATTTTTTTATCCATCATAACCTCATAGCTTCTGAGATAAGCTCCTATTCAAACTAATCCTCTCCTTTCACTGTCCTTAAACAATGCTGTTAGGACCATATTCCTGGATATTCCACAGAGTGAATTAGCGTAAGTTAAAAACAAACAAAAACATACCATCAGTTCAGTTCAGTTCAGTCGCTCAGTCGTGTCCGACTCTGTGACCCCATGAATCTCAGCACGCCAGGCCTCCCTGTCCATCACCAACTCCCGGAGTTCACTCAGATTCATGTTCATCGAGTCCATGATGCCATCCAGCCATCTCATCCTCTGTCGTCCCCTTCTCCTCCTGCCCCCAGTCCCTCCCAGCATCAAAGTCTTTTCCAATGAGTCAACCCTTTGCATGAGGTGGCCAAAGTACTGGAGTTTCAGCTTTAGCATCATTCCTTCCAAAGAAATCCCAGGGCTGATCTCCTTCAGAATGGACTGGTTGGATCTCCTTGCAGTCCAAGGGACTCTCAAGAGTCTTCTCCAACACCACAGTTGGAAAGCATCAATTCTTCGGCACTCAGCTTTCTTCACAGTCCAACTCACACATCCATACATGACTACTGGAAAAACCATAGCCTTGACTAGATGGACCTTAGTCGGCAAAGTAATGTCTCTGCTTTTGAATATGCTGTATAGATGCCCCCTAAGCCCTAAAAGTTCACAAGCAGATTCATATGAATGTTCACTATGTCAAACTGCCTTTAGTGTTTATACATATTTTACTTCACATAATTTCCTATTTTATGCTTCATTCTTGGATTCAACACTGGTGTTTAATATCTTATAGATTAATTAAAAGGAGGACTTCTAGAGTTAAAGAACAACAACAAAATACCTCTGTTTCTGAATCATATCCTCACATAAGGTCAAAGACATATCTCATCCAATCTATTCTCTCTACAAAGCAGGAATCCTTAATTACCTCCTGAAGCATCAGCAGTCTTTTTTTGAAGGGTAAAAATTATGGAATTTAGTACTTGTCAAGACAACCCATTCTGTATTTGGCTCAACATCCTTATTAGGGCATTCTTCCTTTTATTGGCTTACTTCTAGAATTTCCATTTATATTATGATTCTATCAAATATAACAAGATGCAACTGGAACATTTTTACATTGATTATAGTTAGAATGCCTCTATTTACTTCTTGAATTTTCCCCTAAATTAACATTACCTAATGCCTCTGTTGTTTTTGGTATAATGATGCAGTGTTTTATTATTTTATAATTATTTTAATAACTTCCTCTCAATCAGGGAACTTTATTTGAAAAAAAAAGTGCTTTGATACTCATTATTTTAATGTAGCAGCTAGGAAGGACCTCAAAGTTTCTGTTGACTGGGGCCAGTTGCAAAAGAGACATGTGTGTGTCTGCTTTGCACACAAGAGATAAATGTGTTTTATCCCAAGAATGAATTTTTGTTGGGTGGAAAAGGGAGCAAGACTGAGGGAAGCTGAAAATCTTTGCTCTCCTTTGTACTCAATGCACTGAATGAAAAACCCAAAAGACAACTTAAGAATCATGACTTTGTTACTAGAGAGTGGTTGGTTCTTGGCTTATTGCAGGAAGATGTCAGAGACTAGATATGGAAGACAAGAAAACAAAGTGAGGATTTATTAGGTGATAGTACACTCTCAACGGGAGAGGAGTAGGCTCAGATGAATGGCCACCCTGAGTTTCTTTGGCAAGCTGGTTATATGGGGTGTATAGATAGAAATGAGTAGGTGGAATATTCATTGAGAAGGGAGGGGTTTGGAGTGTATTCCCTGACTTTCATCCAAACTCCACTTTACCAAAGCCAAAAGGAATTTTGTGTTTATTTAGCCTTGATGGAGGAGAAGGCAATGGCAACCCACTCCAGTACTCTTGCCTGGAAAATCCCATGGATGGAGGAGCCTGGTAGGCTGCAGTCCATGGGGTCGTGAAGAGTCAGACACGACTGAGTGACTTCACTTTCACTTTTCACTTTCATGCATTGGAGAAGGCAATGGCAACCCACTCCAGTGTTCTTGCCTGGAGAATCCAAGGGGTGGTGGAGCCTGGCGGGCTGCCGTCTATGGAGTCACACAGAGTCGGACACAACTGAGGCGACTTAGCAGCAGCAGCAGCAGCAGCCTTGATGGAAAGTGTCATGGCATTAGTGCATGATGGGAACTTCTTATCTGCAAGACTAAGTGTATTGTAATGAGGGCATAATGAGCAAAAGGTTACATTCAGCATCTGGAGAGTCCTGCCTTTCCCTCCTTTCTTTGTCTCCCTCCAGGACCCCTAAATGTGTGGTTTCCTGTAAGTCTGGAGGTTCCTGCTTTTCTTTGTCTGCCAATAAGTCCCTGTTATTCACAAGATGTATGGTCTCCTGCCATTTGGCCCATTCTCCCCTTTCTCTGGGTTTCCTCGGTGGCTCAAGACAGTAAAGAATCTTCCTGCAATGCAGGATACTGGGGTATGATCCCTGGGTCAAGAAGATCACCTGAAGAAGGAAATGGCAGTCCATTCCAGTATTCTTGCCTGGAGAACTCAATGGACAGAGGAGCCTGGTGGGCTACAGTCCGTGTGGTCACAAGAGCTGGTCACACAACTTAATGACAAACACCCCTTTCTCTGCTCATAGCTAGCTAGCTTTCTACTCTGATAACTTCAGTTCACACTTCAAGATATTTGTGGCTACCAAGTTAAACCTGCCTCTCTTTGCTACTTGATATCTTCTTTAATTTCTGCCGTTTGTTCCCATGTAGCATAGGCATTGTTTTGTGGAGTATGAAGTAGGTGTTGAATTTCACATCTGGGTATATTCTGTGCAATGGGCAGAACACGCATATCAAGAAGTATGAGAAAACTGTATGAATATACGTATAACCAGGAAATCGAAGAAATGTTATGAGAATGCTACATTTTCACATTCCATGGAATTACACCTAGATATAATGTGAAGATTATACCTAAATACTACTTAAAAAATCCCTATGTTCCTTCTCTGCATGAAGTGTAAAATGCAGTCCTCAGATAATAATGCAAAAGTGAAAAAAAAAAAAAAAACAAAAGAAGCAAAATACGTCACAGTTCTCATTTGCTTGGTGGCTACTTTATCTCATTTATGTTTCCAGATATTGAACTCTCTAAAAATTGAAATATACCAAAAAAAAAAAATCCTACCTTTTGAAAAGTTCTAATTTACAGTTTTCAGCTTCAAAATAAGTTAGCATCTATCATGACATAACTTAAATGATTAGTGAGTTACACTTTGAGGAAATTATATTACCCACTTGCTCATTTAACAAATATTTACTGATTGCCTACTACACTATTGTAAGAGTTAAGTTTACAAAAATGAAGAAAACATTTTCTTCATCCCACATACACTCAACAACTAGGGGAATGACAAACAAAGTTACTTTTTATTTTAAGCAAATTAAAGCAAGTTTCAAAACAACATGTGTTGTACAATTTGATTAAAAATTTAAAAGATGTGTATATAAATCCTTGTATGAAAATGCTGAAGAGATACACAAAACACAAAATGGTGAGAACAGGGGTAGGGCAAGAGGGGATGAAAGCTATTCCTTTTCTATTTATACATGTTATAGCTTTTGGTACTTCTTGGATTTATTCCATTTATTTATTCTTACAGTAATTTCATAATTTTTATGTGCATTATCTGCAGTAACATTGGAACAGCTCCATACAGTGATCTGACACACAATACTTAACACAAATTGACCATATCTGGTCTTTTTGTAAATAATAAATGTTTTAAGATGGCCTAAATATACCATCCTGAGTCGTTTCAACACACCAGGAAAAATAAATATTTTTCCTTATGTTAAAAATATATTAAACACCAATTAACAACCTTTAATATCATTCAATACCAATTCAATATCACACTTATTGATACAATATTGATTAAATATCAATATTGATACAAATATTATAATTGATAAAAATATTGTAATTTACAAAGATATCACAGTAATTGAAACACCAATTCAATATCACAGTAATGAATGGTAATAACCATTCATCATCACAGTAATCCAAGTCTATGCCCCAACCAGTAATGCTGAAGAAGCTGAAGTTGAACGGTTCCATGAAAACCTACAAGACATTCTGGAACTAACACCCAAAAAAGATGTCTTTTCATCATAGGGGACTGGAATGCAAAAGTAGGAAGTCAAGAAACACCTGGAGTAATAGGCAAATTTGGACTTGGAGTACAAAAATAAGCAAGACAAAGGCTAACAGACTTTTGCCAAGAGAATGTACTAGTCATAGCAAACACCCTCTTTCAACAACACAAGAGAAGACTCTACACATGGACATCACCAGATGGTTAGTACCAAATTTTTTTTTTTTGGAAAACACATCAGAAGATTTTATTTAATTTTTTTAAATTTTATTTTTACTTTATTTTACTTTACAATACTGTGATTGATTGTATTCTTTGCAGCCAAAGATGGAGAAGCTCTATTTAGTCAGCAAAAACAAGACTGGGAGCTGACTGTGGCTCAGATCATGATCACCTTATCACCAAATTCAGGCTTAAATTGAAGAAAGTAGGGAAAACCACTAGACCATTCAGGTATGACCTAAATCAAGTCCCTTATGATTATATAGTGGAAGTGACAAATAGATTCAAGGGATAAGATCTGATAGACCGAGTCCCTGAAGAACTATTAAAAGATGTTCATGACACTGTACAGGAGGCAGTACAAGGATCAAGACCATCCCCAAGAAATAGAAATGCAAAAAGGCAAAATGGTTGTCTGAGGAGGCCTTACAAATAGCTATAAAAAGAAGAGAAGCTAAAGGGAAAGGAGAAAAGGAAAGATAAACCATTTGAATGCATAGCTTCAAAGAATAGCAAAAAAAGAAAGATTTCCTCAGTGATCAATGTAAAGAAACAGAGGAAAACAATAAATGAGAAAGACTAGAGATGTTTTCAAGATTATTAGAGATACCAAGGGAACATTTCATGCAAAGATGGGCACAATAAAGGACAGAAACAGTATGGACCTAACAGAAGCAGAAGATATTAAGAAGAGGTGGCAAGAATACACAGAGCTATACAAAAAAATCTTCATGACCCAGATAATCATGATGGTGTGATCACTCACTTAGAGCCAGACATCCTGGAATGCAAAGCCAAGTGAGCCTTAGGAAACATCACTATAAACAAAGCTAGTGGAGGTGATGGAATTCCAGTTGAGCTGTTTCAAATCCTAAAAGATGATGCTGTGAAAGTGCTACACTCAATACGCCAGTAATTTTGGAAAACTCAGCAGTGGCCACAGGACTGGAAAAGGTCAGTTTTCATTCCAATCCCAAAGAAAGACAATACCAAAGAGTGCTCAAACTACTACACAATTGCACTTATCTCATGCTTTAGCAAAGTAATGCTCAAAATTTTCCAAGCCAGGCTGCACAATACGTGAACCGCAAACTTCCACATGTTCAAGTTGGATTTAGAAAAGGCAGAGGAGGCAGAGATCAAATTGCTAACATCCACTGTGTCATTGAAAAAAGTAAGGGAGTTAAAGAAAAAACATCTACTTCTGTTTTATTGACTATGCCAAAGCCTTACACTGTGTGGACCACAGTACACTGTGGAACATTCTTAAAGAGGTGGGAATACCAGACCACCTGACTTACCTACTGAGAAATCTGTATGCAGGTCAAGAAGCAACAGAACTGGACATGGAACAACAGACTGGTTCCAATTTGGGAAAGGAGTACCTCAAGGCTGTATATTATCACCCTGCGTATTTAACTTATATTCAGAGTACATCATGCAAAATGCTGGGCTGGATGAAGCACAAGCTGGAATCAAGGTTTCCAGGAGAAATATCAATAACCTCAGATATGCAGATGACACCACCCTTATGGCAGAAGTTGAAAAGGAACTAAAGGGCCTCTTGATGAAAGTGAAGGAGGAGAGTGGAAAAGTTGGCTTAAAACTCAACATTCAGAAAACTAAGATCATGGCATCCAGTCCCATCACTTCATTGCAAATAGATGGGGAAACAGTGGAAACAGTGAGAGACTTTATTTCTTGTTGCTCCAAAATCACTGCAGATGGTGACTGCAGCCATGAAATTATTGGAAGAAAAGCTATGACCATCTTAGAGAGCATATTAAAAGCAGAGACATTACTTTGCCAACAAAGGTCTGTCTAGCCAAAGCTGTAGTTTTTCCAGTAGTCATGCATGGGGGTGTGAGAGTTGGACTATAAAGAAAACTGAGTGCTGAAGAATTGATGCTTTTGAACTGTAGTGGAGAACTCTTGAGAGTCCCTTGGACAGCAGGGAGACCCAACCAGTCCGTCCTAAAGGCAATCAGTCTTTCATATTCATTGGAAGGTTGATGCTGAAGCTGAAACTCCAATACTTTGGTCACCTGATGTGAAGAACCGACTTATTGGGAAAGACCATAATGCTGGGAATGATTGAAGGCAGGAGAAAAAGGGGAAGACAGAGGGTGAGATGGTTGGACAGTAACACTAGCCTGATGGACACGAATTTGAGCTAATTCTGTGTTGGTGACGGACAGGGAAGCCTGGCATGCTAGAGTCATGAAAAAGTCACACATGACTGAGGGTCAGAAAGAGTCAGACATGACTGAGTGACTAAAATTAACTGATCTGAACCACATTTAAATAAATAATATTATGGTAATGACATTTAGAAATTCACAATAAGGCCAAAGCTCTCTATCTATTGGCATGGCTGCTTAGCCGTGATCCCTGTAATACTCTGGAAAGGTGAGCGGTTTTCTTCTGGAGGGCCATGAGCTGAGGCCAGGAAGACCTCCTACTTCTCCATCTCTCACGTTTGCTTCTTTTTTCTTTTTTGTTATTTGTAGAAGAGACTTCAGCCTTAGTGCTGGATTCAGTTCTGAAAGGGTAAGCAGAATTTCCTACTATAGATCATGAAATGACCCAGGTGTTTCCAGTGTTTTTGAGAGAAAGGTGCTTGCTTCCAAGATCCTTGTAGTAACAGGCAGCTTCTGCTTCATGCAGCAGCTGCTCTTGCCGCAAGTGGGGCAAGTCGCAGCATTCTCTCACAGCATCATCCTGCAGCCAGCTGATCAGAGGATGCCTAGGGCTGGTGACGCTGGCACATTAAATAGCGAATGTGCCATGGAGAAATCAGTGACATTGGTTTGATAAGGGTGTGCGATGAAAGATTGACACCCCCCCCCCCCGCCCCCCGCCAAATGAAGTAGTAATAGTGCTGTCCTTTTAAATATACACAATACATAGGAGACTTGTTTTACTTGGGAGTGGAAAATTATTTGAGGGACAAGTTCAACACCAAGAAACAAGCAGCAAAAGAAGCAAAATAGAGAAACAGGTACATGCAGCTGCATGGGCCAGCAGTTCTTTTCATCAGCAGCCCTTTGGTGTCGGTCTGACTGTCCTACACTGAAAGTGAAGGTGAGTTAAATTCATCAGGCAGCTGCTCTAATAGGAAATTTTGCATATATCACCATGTGGCTCCATCTGACTTCATCTGGACAGACAGAAGTCAATCATTCCTCAGGATGAAAACAAACAACCTTCTTGCTTTTCCCCAACTGATTCCACACAAAAGGTCCTGTATGATTCCAAAATTCCCACTGTAGAAATGGAGTGACCTGAAATGTTAAAGACCGCATTATTTTGTGAAGACAGCACACCTCAACTATTCTAATTTCACATAGGAGCCACAATGTATGGTCTGGTCCCCAGAGCTGGGGAGCGTATGGGCCCCTGCCCAGGCCCAGCACGTCCCCGGGCACCAGGCGTGTCCTCCTCTACCGGGAAGGACCAGGATGTTTCACTTGGCTCTAACTTGAGCGCAGGGCGGGGCCTGAGCCAGGCTTTGTCTCCTGGTTTTGCTCAAGTATGACTTCTGTCTAAATTAAGGAGTTTTAAGGCCACCTGGGTTTTGCGTTTTCTGTGCTGAGGTGTGAAATGTAACCTTAGGGCCCTCTACGCGCGAAGAGGATGTTCTCCAAGCATCGCGAGAGGCAGTGTATCCTGTGCGCACGGCGCAGCGGACACTCCCAGTAGGAAGAGGGCGTGGCCGCTGGTCGGGACACCTCCCACCCGCGGCTGCCCGCCTGTGCCCGCACTCAGCGCGATGACCGTGCTGTCGCTGCCTGCTTTCTTGACCCGCTTCAGCTCCTAGAGCTGCTCCCACAGGTCATGGTTCGGTGCTTGGCTGGCAGGGAGACCATCCTGAGGCGTGTGTCGCCAGCATCTCAGAGGACTCGTTGCTGCAGTGCTTACCCGGAGGGGACTGGTACCGCGTAAGTTCGGCTTTGTCATGCAGTTTTCATTGGAGATTGGTGCTGACCTAGAGGTACCTGTTGCACTGTGGTGATGATGGTCATGGCAGAAATAGGTTCTTCTTTCATTCTTCTATGCCTCTGTGGTTGCCATTCTCTGGCGGCTGGCTCTGCCTTAGGAGGGCCAGCACGGCCTCCTGAATGACCACAGCCTGCCTGGTGAGGTTGTTTGGATTTATTTTTGAAGTGTGTATGTCTGTAGGTGAACAGTCTAGGTATTTATTGCCTCTAGTTATCGGAGAAGGCAGTGGCACCCCACTCCAGTACTCTTGCCTGGAAAATCCCAAGGACTGAGGAGCCTGGTAGGCTGCAGTCCATGGGGTCGCAAAGAGTCGGACACGACTGAGTGACTTCACTTTCACTTTTCACTTTCATGCATTGGAGAAGGAAATGGCAACCCACTCCAGTGTTCTTGCCTGGAGAGTCCCAGGGATGGGGGAGCCTGGTGGGATGCCGTCTATGGGGTCGCACAGAGTCGACATGACTGAAGCGACTTAGCATCAGCAGCAGTATAAGTTATATGGTGGTGTTTGCTTAGTTACTAAGTCATGTCTGACTGTTTTGTGATCTCCCATGGACAACAGCCTGCCAGGCTCCTCTGTCCATGGGATTTCCCAGGCAAGAATACTGGAGTTGCCATTTCTTTCTCCAGGGGATCTTCCTCACCCAGGGATGGAACCCATGTCTCCTTCTTTGGCAGGTAGATTCTTTACCACTGAACCACCAGAGAAGCCCATAAGAGATCCCACTGTAGAAATGGAGTGACCTGAAATGTTAAAGACCGCATTATTTTGTGAAGACAGGACACCTCAAGTATTCTAATTTCACATAGGAGCCACAGTGTATGGTCTGGTCCCCAGCGCTGGGCAGCATATGGGCCCCTGCCCAGGCCCAGCATGTCCCCGGGCACCAGGTGTGTACATATGTATATACATATATGTATATATGTATATACATATATACATATATGATATATCAATATTAACATGGTATTTAAATATACAATCCTGAGCAAGTATCAAGCAAATGGCTTTTAAAAACAAATTAAAGTCTATATTTTACTCTCATTTTCTTAATTTTTCTCCAGTATTATCTTTCTATTCCTGAATATCATTCAGGATATAAAATTGCGTGTAGTAACTGTGTCTTCTTAGGCTCCTCTTGGCTATGATATTTTCTCAGAATTTATTCTGTCTTCAGTGATTTTGACAGTTTTGAGGATTACTGCTCAGAAATCCTCTCTTTCCACCCCCATAATTAGACTCAGGCTAATTTTTGGGAGAAAGCCACACAGGTAAAGTTCCATTCTCACCACTGCATGTCAAAAGTATATACCATCAACAAGGCGTCACTGTTGATGTTATCTCGCTAAGATAGTTTTGTCAAGTTTCTTTACTGTAAAGTGACTCCTTTTTGTCCCTTTCCACAGTAGACTCTGGAAGTAAGCCAGTATGCACAGCCCACACTTGAAAACCTGGACAGTTTATGTCTGTGAAGCCCAGCAAAGTGTGTATTTGGGGACCTAAGTGTGTGTGTGTGTGTGTTTGTGGTGTGGCAAGAGAGCTAAGACTGTGGCTCCCAAGAGTTTCTCATTGTCACCGTAGGTCACATTAAGCCTCAAGCAATTTGGCAAAATTGCTGTTTCAGTATTCCAAATAGTTTAAGGCTCTAACAGCTTCTGCTCTGTGTAAGCAGATATCAGCTCTGACTCTGGAGTCCTCTAACTTTCTGGATTTCAGGTTGCAGTTTTCCCTACAATCTCACTTTTTTGATAGGTCTGAGAAACTTCATTGAGTTTCAGCTTGTCCATCTTTCTCTTTCTGTAAGGATGGTGTATGGATTCACTAGAGCAGCCATGACAAAACATCACAGACTTGGTGCCTTAAACAAGCAAAATGTATTTTCTCACAGTTCTGGAGTCTAGAAGTCAAGGTGTCAGCTGGGTGGATTTCTTCCGAGGCCTTCCTCCTCAGGTTATAGATGACCATCTCTGTCTTCTCCCTGTGTTTTCACATGGTCTCCCCTCGGTGTTTATCTGTAATTTCCTCTTCTTATAAGGACACCAGCCAGTCACACTGGATTAGGTCCTAGTGATCTCATTTTATCCTAGTTACCATGTCGATGGACGTGAGTCTGGGTGAACTCTGGGAGATGGTGATGGACAGGGAGGCCTGGCGTGCTGCATTTCATGGGGTCGCAAAGAGTCGGACACGACTGAGCGGCTGAACTGAACTGAACTGAACCATGTCTCCAACTACAGTTGCATTCTGAGGTACTGAGAGTTAGAATTTCGACATATGAACCTTGAATGTATGCAATTTGGCTCATAACAGATGGCAATAAACATTTTCAGCTCTTTATGTATCAGAGTTGAAACAGGGAACTACCAGTCAGCAAACTTTTAATGTCAATGTTTAATATGCAATGCTTTGGTGTACTAAATATTATTAGTGAAAGGTCGATAGTGAATTATCACTAAAGGGTCTGTACTAGTCAGGGTTTTCCAGAGAAATAGAACCAATAGGAGATGTCTAGCTCTGTCTATCACATATCTATCTGAAAAGATTTATTATGAGGTACTGGCTCACTTGACTATGGAGGCTGAAAAGCCCCACCATTTGCCCACTGCTAATAGATTAAGAAAAAGCCTATGATGTAATTTGAAGGCTCAAGCGCCAGAGAGCCAATAGTGCTGATTCCAATCAGAATTTGAAGGGCCAAGAACTAGTACCCAGGCCAGGAGAAAACTGGTGTCCCAGAATTAGAGACAGATAATTGGTACTTATTATGAACAAAACCAAAGAAGATGATCTCTTAAAAAGGGAATATGACTGTATACTGTCAGGAGCTCAGGTGTTCAGAGAGAGAACTGTACTTCCAGGTGTCAGAGTCGCCAATTAAAGCAGCAAGCCGTAAATGAAAGGATTCAGTCATTCATACTTACTACAGTGGTATAAGCCAGAGTTATCAATATAAAGAACTGGAAAAAAAACCGCCGATTTCATTGTCCCCTATTGAATGGCACACCCATCAGGGGTCAGGTAGATTAGCACAGATGTGGTAGGTCATCTTACTTTTGAGGAAGCCCTGAACAAAAGACTCCAGCAGTTCTGTGGGCTAGATAGTGGGTTGGCAGGGGAAGAGGCAGGAATGGAAAAGTATTGGATGCTGAGTTAGGGTCGGGGAAAGTTTAAGGTTTCTGCATCCTTCCCAGTAATGAGGCCTCAGGAGCTGCCAGGAAGATGTTTGCCTATTGCTTCAGATATATAGACCTGGGAATGAAGGCGCCTCGGCTAGAAATGGAAATACGTGAAAGAGTGAAGGCTAGGGGGCCTGTTTCCTTGATTGCAACTCCCTTTAGAGACTGCTGTGCATCAAACCTGGTGTGGGGAGGGCAACTTTCCCCCAAGCGGCCTGACAGATAATTATTGCTTATGATTAGACCTGAAAAAAATTATATAGATTAAAAATAGGTTTTTAGCCAGGGTTCAGATTTCTCGTATACTGAATTATTGCTAAAGAAATTGTAACTTCAGAATACAAGCAATTATAATCTTCAATATTATGATGGTTAAAAATAAGAAAGCACAAATTTTAAAATAGTTTATACATTGTTTGAAAATCTTGCTTATACTGCATAGGATGCCCTAATCATGGGATGTAGTATGCATTCAATTTATTCAGATTTACTAAGAATTTCAGAATAGTTATCTTTAAATCAATGAAATACAAGCTGATTTTCATTTAAAATTATGAAAGGAAATTTGGGATAATTGTAGAATCATTGAGGAATAAGTGAGCTCAAACAGAGATCTTTTTATTGTAGTACAATGAGTAAACAAGTAAATGATTTATGTTTCAAAAGGCAGTAGTTCTTAAACTTTACCTACAAAAGACTTACAAACATGCTTATTATGGTAACAGTTTCAGACTTTCTGATTCAGTATGTTATATGTAAAGCTAAGACAGGGTTTTAAACAACTGGTTGAGGCCTTGAGATTAGACTTTGAGAGACATTTCTATATGATTAGTTTGAAAGGAAAATCTTTATTGTGAAATGGGGTGTAGTTTGATATGGTAAAAAAAAAAAGTCAAGGAGTTTTTAGCAGTGTTTAATCTGAGGTCTGCCAATGAATCTTGCTAAAAATTATGTAGGTAGTCTTCCTATCTCTTAGTTTCCTCATTGTAAGAATATGTGCATTTAATTTCACAGCTTCAGTGTATCAATATAAATCAAGCTCCAGAATTCCAAGGGGATGACTAAATTATATGTTATAGAAAAATCCTTTTTCAACTTTGGAATCATGCAACCTCTCACAAACGGTGAATTCTTTTGAATATTGAATTTAAACTATGTGTTTGTTATCATTGTTGTTTTTTTCTGATTTGAGGAATATTCACAAGCTTATGTGTACAAGGAGTACATTTCAGGAAATGGAAGTGCTCACCACTCTGTCGACTCCCTCTGTTTATGTCAGGGTGGACTTTGTGCTTCATTTTTGTAGCTAAAAGTGATGACAGATTTTCCATGAAAGAGCTTGACAGTGAGTGACTTATTCATTGATTGTAACATTTGGAGTGAGGATTATCTTAGGTTTCAATTTTATTTTTGGTTCTTACTAGCAAGTAAATTACAGTTGTGAACTGGTTAAAATTCACATGTAGTGAATTTTATGTGAGTTACACTCACATGTAGTGAATCTGGACTTCCCATAAGAAAAAATATGAACATCTTTTACAGTAACATTTTATTTTTGATTTTTATCCAAGTTACTGTCTTTCTTTTAGAAACATCATATAGTTAGGTGTAAAGGGGTCAGTTGTTGCAGTGCCCTTTGAAGGTACCAGTCTTGATGGCTATAGACGAAATTGTATCATTTTCAATAAGACTACAGCACTGAAAGAGACCTGACAGCTTTATAAGAAATTGACCATGGTACACTAAGGATCAGGTTAATTTCTCAAGGTTCATTATTAACTTCTGCTTATGGAAAACCCTGCCTCAGAGAGCTCAGTCATCCCCTACAATTTTCTTCATGCACGAGACCACACTGTAATAACAAGTGTACATGTAACAAAACTGTGCTTATTATAGCACACCACTGTAACTCAGTGTCTCACAGAATCTTGATAAACAAAAGAAGTGTTTGTCAGTTCAAATTTCTGCACAACCTGTGGTTCCCAATAATGCCTTCCCTAATCCCCGAGACTGTGAATGTGATAACTCCTTTGTGATTATGTCACTTTAAATGGCAAAAGGGATTTTGCAGATATAATTAAGGTAATTAGTCAGTTGACTGTGAGTTGAATCAAAAGGGAGAGTAGCAGGTACAGGTAATCATGTGGGCCCTTTAGAAGAGTTTTCTTTGACCGATGGCCAAAGGGAGACTGAGGGAGATTCAAAGTAGGACCTGAAGTAGCATTGCTGGCTTGAAGGTGACAGTCATATGTGCGAGAATGTCATCTGTAGAAGCTGAAAATGGCTCCCAGCTGACAACTTCCAAGGGAAGGAGATATTTAACCTACATCTTTAAGCACTAGATTTTGATAACACCTGAGATGAGCTTGGAAAGAGATTCTTCCCAAGATCCTTCAGATAAGAGCCCTGCCGAGCAGATACCTTGATTTGGCCTTGTGAGACCCGCAAGCAAAGAATCCCATTGGGCCTGTAGGCCTTCTGACCTATAGATCTGTGAGCTAATGTCTGAGTGTGTTTCAACCTCCTAATGTGTAGCAATTTGTTACTCAGCAATAGAAAACCAATACAGACACTTGAACACTCAGGCTTGTTGGAGGAGGTCATCTAGAGGATGTGGCCATTGGTTGACCCCCAAGCTGGATCTGGGCAGTCAGAGAGTTCTCACCCCCTCCCCTGTCTTTGAAATGGATCTTTCTTCCACCATTCCGGTAGTCAGGACTTTTTTAGGTATGTAGTCATGTGAGAGTGATGTGTTGTTGAAACTGTCTGGACTATGTAAACACATGACTGAATCGAATTAAGGCCTGTATATAAACTTTTAAGATTCTGGCAGGTGCAAAGACCTAGTTATATTGTAGCTAAGACAAGCCTTGAATATGAGTTCCCTTGCTTATTTATCCTATCACTTAACCAATCTGGAGTGATCTGCTTCTTCGTTCTGTTTCTCCTTTTCCTCTCTCTGTGGAGGCCAGTTTTGAATTTCACCTGGAAAACTCCAGAAGTTGCAAACCAGTGAGGTTTTCTGTGTGTTTTTGCTCTTCTGCTTCATGCAGAATTGGTGCTGTGTTCATCAGAAGGTGCCCATTCCGTGGGTTTAATGATTTCCACTTCTTGATGCCCATACATATTGGCCAGAGCCTTTTTTATGCAGTCAAAGTTTTGACAGCATTCTTACGTACTTGATGTTCTAGCAAGAAAACCTGCAGATTCCTTCTTTTTGTGGTAGGCATGTATGCCTCAGCCCACAAGTTCCTCAGGCCAAATAAACAACTATCCTCTCATCTACTCCTTTTTTTTTCTTTCTTTTTCTTTTTAAAAGTGAACTTCAGAAAGCAGTGTGAGTAGGAAATGTCAGCCCACTCCAGAATCCTTGCTTAGAAACTTCTATGGACAGAGAAGCCAGATGGGCTACAGTCCATGAGTCACAAAGAGCTGGACATGACTGAGAGCATGTGTATGCACACACACATACACGTACACACGCACACACAGAACAGTAGTGGGCTTTCTTCTTCATTTCTTCTAAATAAAGTTTGTTAGCTTATGCTTTGCTCTCGAGGTAAGGTCAGGGAGTACAACAACAACAATAGATGGGGGCCCAGAATAGGAGTAGTGTAGGAAGTATTTGAAAGTTGTGGATATTTTAGGTAATTATGAAAATGGGGAAACAGTCCACACAAGTGCTTTGACTTATGATGCAAATTGTAGGCTCAAGGCGATTTCCCTAAACAACTCTCAGTTTCAGTAATTTGCTAAAAAATATGAAGAACTCACTGAAAGCTGTTATATTTATCAATATACTGTGCAAAGGATACAGAAGAAAATTAGCGAAGAGAAGATGTGCGAAGAGCAGACACCTAAGTGGAGCTTCTATTGTTCTCCCTCCAGAGTCATGAATGCATTACTCACAAGACATCAATATATGATGATATGCTTGGAGTGTTGCCAACCAGGTAAGCTCAACTTAGCCTTGACTCTAGAGTTTTTACTGGGTTTCTACCAAGTGTGTAATATTAATTGACTTATTGTCCACTGGGTTCATGTCAGTCTCCAGGTCAGCTGATACTGTGTGATCCAAAGCCCCCACCCTCAATCGTATTACTGTTTTTTTCTAGCATGACCAGCCCCAACCCTGAACAAAGACTCTATGGTCAGGCATGACATTCTAAGAGTTTAGAGATTACCTCCTAGAATTTCAAGGCAAAGGCCAGATCTCTTTTGGGGCAAAATTAAATTTCTTCTTAACAAAAATTTTTTTTTCAAGAAAGAAGTATGGGAACTTCATTATTTTACAAAATTTGCTGACATCTTGGTCTACTATACTATTGTGTATGTGTAACAGTTAAGTGATTTCACTCTGTAATCCATCTCCACTGAATTCAAGCTGCTTTAATCTGTTGGCTGATGGTATTGTGAAATATTTTTGAATTGCCAAGGTTTTTCTTTAATGTATTTTGATATTGTTATTAGGCAGTATTCACAGTTAAGAGAGAAGTAAATCAGAAACCTCTGTTAAAATATTAGAGAATTTCCCTTGTGCCTCCATCATCCATTTTTAACTCTGGTTGAGGAAGATTAAGGTTCAGTACAGAATCATTACTTAGGAATAGAGAATTTTATTTGAATTACTATTGCTGTATTCTTTTCTGACATCTCTTATTTTATTCAGATTCACACTTCCTTCAGTTTTCTCAAAGACTTTCATCTGATAAACCAGATAGACATCCTTAGTCTTCATCAATCTTCCTCTACTTCACAGTAAATTCATCCATTCCTTCTTTTCTTAAACAAACATTTATTAAATGCCAACATATGTTATATGCTAAGGTTACAGTGATGCATAAGTCACAGCTCCTGTTAGAATCCAGTAAAGGAAAAACTATGTGAATACATAATACAGTCGGATAAGTGTTATGAGATTCAAATGTAACGTCTTAGTAATCCTAAAGGAAAGAGAAGCCCGCATATTTTGGATTGATGTTGTAAATGTATGCAGTTGTCCTTGGTCCAGGATGGTAAGAGGAGATTTAGATTTACTCAATACATATTTTGGGAGAATTTGGGGCTGAAGACTGGAGGTAAGAGGAATAGACATTGAGAATGAGATGATGGGACATTCTTCTAAAGAAATCACATGATCCTAGTGATGGATATGGAAACAGATATTCTGTTTGTGAAATTTCAAAATGTCTAGATTTAATGTCTAAATCAAAAGTGGTAGAAGATAATGAATAAAAAAATAAATTGCTGCTGCTGCTGATGGGGAATCATTGAAAATTTTAAATAGAAAGCTGGCATGATCAGATTGTGTTAGAAAGATTTCTATTTTCATAGGATAAAAAGGGTGGTATTGCTTCCTGGGATAAAATCCTTCAGTCTCTAACATTTTTACTCAGGGTAAAATTCCTAATCTTCCTAATTGCTTCATGTTCTTGTGCTTGGCTGCTTATACAGTTTCATCTTTCACCATGTTTTGGCTCATAGGTTGTGTTCAAGCATACTGAATTTTAGCTTAGTTATGTCTTCTACCATTACTGTATCTTTCATTGAGCACCAGGTCAGTCAAAAATAACATTAAATAAAAAAATATGAACAAACCCATTAACTGGAATTTTCTTCATGTTTTATATTTATTTATTTATTTTATTTTTATTTTTTCATGTTTTATATTTAAAAGAACAGTAAATCTCTTTGGAGTCAGGGGAAGAGAGTAACTATCAAACTTTCTATTCACATTCCTGGAATCAGTAAAAATTCAGCTTCTCTTTAGGATCTGTGTTATGACAATTCATCTTTATTGATACCTTCATTACCTACAATATTTTTATTCATAAAAAATAACAAAGTTGGATTTTTAAATTTAATTTTATGTTTTATCAGTAAAGGAGTAGATAATGATCACAAAAATAAGACATTTTGGGATTTTTAAATATAATTATATTTTATAAATAAAGGAGCAGATAATGATCACAAAAATAAGACATTTTGGCCAATTCCTGTATCAGTTCAGTTCAGTTCAGTTGCTCAGTCGTGTCCGACTCTTTACGACCCCATGAATTGCAGCACGCCAGGCCTCCCTGTCCATCACCAACTCCCAGAGTTCACTCAGACTCACGTCCATCAAGTCAGTGATGCCATCCAGCCATCTCATCCTCTGTCATCCCCTTCTCCTCCTGCCCCCAATCCCTCCCAGCATCAGTCTTTTACAATGAGTCAACTCTTCGCATGAGGTGGCCAAAGTATAGGAGTTTCAGCTTTAGCACCATTCCTTCCAAAGAAATCCCAGGGCTGATCTCCTTCAGAATGGACTGGTTGGATTTCCTTGCAGTCCAAGGGACTCTCAAGAGTCTTCTCCAACACCACAGTTCAAAAGCATCAACTCTTTGGCGCTCAGCCTGTACTATATACTCTGTACTTGTATACTGTATCTACTATATATTTTATTCACTATATACATGCTATATGCCATATATACTACATGTAAACATGCATAATATATATACAGGTTACATATAATATGCATTATATATGTCATGTGTATGAATATATGTGTATATACATATACATATATGTTTATATATGTAAACATTTGTACACTCAGATTTACACATAATGCCATAAGGGTGCATTCTAGATTATTCTGGTTAATAGAACTATGAATTTTACTTTGATTATAGTTAATTAGTAACAAACTGTCAATATTCTTAGAAGCTTTCAACCAATGACCTAGCACAAGCCATGATATGTTATGATGACAATAGTACCAGCCTGGGACTGATGACAGCGAATTCTGATCACAGCTTTGAAGGGTAAAGTCTGGATAACTTGAGTCACGCAGATCACTTCTCTATGGTTTAGTTTTCTTATTGATAAAGTAATGATCTTGATAAATATGTGGTCCAAATTAGTCTTTTTCCCTTAGGCCTTTTCCAGCTCATATTGTCTAAAATGTACTTCTATCATTTTTAGAATTTCAAAGCAGCCTGTGGAACTATTGTTAAAGTTTTTTTCAGGTAAGATGTAAAACAGTACTTTGAGTGTGGGAGTTATAAAGAAGTCTAACGCTGACTTGAATATTTTAAAACAAAGAGTAGGAGCTTAAAAAAGCAGCAGAAATTTCAACAGATGACTTTAACATGGGAGAAAGTAAATAATAAAGAAAAATACAGCAAGCTACACAGGACTTAGATCATTTAAATGCTGAAAGATAAAAGCTAGTTCAAAATAGCTCTAACTCAGAACAGTGACACATCTCTGCAAAAAGGAATATCAAACAATTGCATATCATTAAGTCTGAGGTATCAAAATGTAAAAGAGTAAAGGTAATTTTGTGTACATCATTAAATGTGAGTGATTGATAATAATAAGTAATAAGACTTTAAAAATGCCGAACATTAAAAGAAAGGGCAACTGTAATTAATTAATTCAATATCACAGTAATCCAAGTCTATGCCTCAATAAGTAATGCTGAAGAAGCTGAAGTTGAATGGTTCTATGAAGACCTACAAAACCTTTTAGAACTAACACCCAAAAAAGGTGTCCTATTCATTATAGGGGACTGGAATGCAAAAGTAGGAACTCAAGAAACACCTGGAGTAACAGGCAAATTTGGCCTTGGAGTACAGAATGAAGCAGGGCAAAGACTAATAGAATTTTGCCCAGAGAATGCACTGGTCATAGCAAACACCCTCTTCCAACAACACAAGAGAAGACTCTACATATGGACATCACCAGATGGCCAAGACTGAAATCAGATTGATTGTATTCTTTGCAGCCAAAGATGGAGAAGCTCTATACAGTCAGCAAAAATAAGACCAGGAGCTGACTGTGGCTCAGATCATGAACTCCTTATTGCCAAATTCAGACTTAAATTGAAGAAAGTAGGGAAAACCACTAGACCATTCAGGTATGACCTAACTCAAATCCCTTATGATTATACAGTGGAAGTGAGAAATAGATTTAAAGGACTAGATCTGATAGACAGAGTGCCTGATGAACTATGGATGGAGGTTCGTGACATTGTATGGGAGACAGGGATCAAGATCATCCCCATGGAAAAGAAATGCAAAAAAGCAAAATGGCTGTCTGACAGGCCTTACAAATAGCTGTGAAAAGAAGAGAAGTGAAAAGCAAAGGAGAAAAGGAAAGATATAAGCATCTGAATGCAGAGTTCCAAAGAATAGCAAGAAGAGATAAGAAAGACTTCCTCAGTGATCAATGCAAAGAAATAGAGGAAAAGAACACAATGGGAAAGACTAGAGATTTCTTCAAGATTATTAGAGATACCAAGGGAACATTTCATGCAAAGATGGGCTCGATAAAGGACAGAAATGGTATGGACCTAACAGAAGCAGAAGATATTAAGAAGAGGTGGCAACAATACACAGAAGAATTGTACAAAAAAGATCTTCACAACCAAGATAATCATGGTGGTATGATCACTCAACTAGAGCCAGACATCCTGGAATGTGAAGTCAAGTGGGCCTTAGAAAGCATCACTATGAACAAAGCTAGTGGAGGTGATGGAATTCCAGTTGAGCTATATCAAATCCTGAAAAATGATGCTGTGAAAGTGCTGCACTCAATATGCCAGCAAATTTGGAAAACTCAGCAGTGGCCACAGGACTGGAAAAGGTCAGTTTTCGTTCCAATCCCAAAGAAAGGCAATGCCAAAGAATGCTCAAACTACCACACAATTGCACTCATCTCACATGCTGGTAAAGTAATGCTCAAAATTCTCCAAGCCAGGCTTCAGCAATACGTGAACCCTGAAGTTCCAGATGTTCAAGCTGGTTTTAGAAAATGCAGAGGAACCGGAGATCAAATTGCCACCATCTGCTGAATCATGGAAAAAGCAAAAGAGTTCCAGAAAAAAATCTATTTCTGCTTTATTGACTATGCCAAATCCTTTGACTGTGTGGATCACAACAAACTGTGGAAAATTCTGAAAGAGATGGGAATAGCAGACCACTTGACTGCCTCTTGAGAAACCTGTATGCAGGTCAGGAAGCAACAGTTAGAACTGGACATGGAACAACAGGCTGGTTCCAAATAGGAAAAGGAGTACATCAAGGCGATATATTGTCACCCTGCTTATTTAACTTCTATGCAGAGTACATCATGAGAAAGGCTGGGCTGGAAGAAGCACAAGCTGGAATCAAGATTGCTAGGAAAAATATCAATAACCTCAGATATGCAGATGTCACCACCCTTATGGCAGAAAGTGAAGAGGAACTAAAAAGCCTCTTGATGAAAGTGAAAGAGGAGACTGAAAAAGTTGGCTTAAAGCTCAACATTCAGAAAAC